>NC_055962.1:13436335-13443835 GCF_018492685.1 Alosa sapidissima
GGGAACTGATAAACAAAAGCACATTATCTTAGGAGGCTAGAGACATCGCTAAAATGCTACAATGCCCCAACATCAACAGGTATGTTTCGCTTATTGGAGAAGCCACTTTATAAGTGTCTAGCCAGTGTCAGGGCTGTAGTGTTATTTTGTGTGTATGTGTGTGTTTGTGTGTGTGTGTGTGTGTGTGTGTGTGTGTGTGTGTGTGTGTGTGTGTGTGTGTGTGTGTGTGTGTGTGTGTGTGTGTGTGTGGCTTGTTGGACAGCATTCTGGCTACCCTGGGACGGAGTGACGCTTAAGCTGCGTGGCTGTTCAGAAAGACTGCAGCTGTTTTGGGAGATGAGGCCCAAAGGTCTGCACGTACACCCATCTGGTGATGAAATCTGCGTCAGTCAACCCCAAATCACACCCTTGTGTACTTAATGGGTTTAACGCCAACTGGACATACATGTGTTTTAGCACACACACAGAGAGATAGAGGCAGGCTTTGCTCAGTCTTTTCACAATTTAGCAACCAGGGGTCAGAATGAAAGCAAGATGGGAGACGACTGAAAGAGTTTGTTGAAAGGGCTTAAAGCCTTTCTTATACCAGAAGACTTTGACAAGATTTGGGAAAGATTCTTGAAAGATTGTAGTCTTTTGAGTAAAGCTTGAATGGGGGGTATTCGTTAAAAGACTACAATTTTTCAAGAATCTTTCCCAAATCCTGTCAAAGTTTTCTGATGTATGGGTAGCATCAGTCGTACTCGGTGTACCTGTTCAGAGAGAGAGCTGCTGTACTTCTTGGAGATGCGCTTCCTCATGGTCTCCTTCACCGACTTCACCTTCTTCCCCAGAGAGATGCGCGACGTGCTCGGGGACTTGATGACCTCACGATACACCGCATCATCCTTAATCTAAAAATGGGAGAGGGGAGAGGGAGGGGGAGAGAGAGAGAGAGAGAGAGAGAGGGGGGGGAGAAGAAAGGATGATTATTTAAATTCTTCAGGAAAATATAATCAATCCACCAGAACAACCTGCAAAACTTCAGAAAATGAACTTTGGCTTCATGGAATTTAACACTAAGACCTCCAAAATGCAGGATCTCTTTTTCAAGACAGGATCTTCTAAGACCTCTTTAGAATTTAGAATTTAGAATTTAGGATCTCTTTCTCAAAACTTTGAGTCAAACAAACTGACTTGAAGTTGATATGTCAAATCTGAACCACTACTAGAATTAAGGCAGAAGCATTCCATAGGCACTTCTACTGGAAAAACAGATAATAGAGGCGGTGTGGTTGGAACTCACGTTTGATTCACTGGCAGTTCCAACCACGTGCAGAGATCGGTTGGACAGGTCGAATCCTCCAAAACTACACGTTCTCTGCAAGACAACCCATGCCATCAGTCAGGACATAAACATCAGATGTACTGCGATCAAAATTCACAAATGACTCATTTGGTGTTCATGTTACGGAACCGGGAAGCACAGGCGGTTGCAAAATGATAATACATCAAAAACTCATAAATTGTGCATAATAATAAAGCAATAACCAAGAAAATACAGCAACTCACTCACAAGCGTTTTGACTGAATGAAATTTTGTACTAGCTTCTTCACTAAGGATTATATCACAAATGATCCATGCAAAGTTGTTGATGGGCTGTATAAGTGTCTAAAAACATGGATTTTATTTTGTCTTTACTTTGTAAATCAGTGCCTATGTGTGTATGTATGTGTGAATATGTGTATATTTGTGTGTAAGAGAGGGGATCTGGGTTTGTGTGTTTATACAGTATATGTGAGTGTGTGTATGTGTGTGTGTGAGAGAGAGCAAGAGAAAGAGAGTGTGTGTGTGTGTACAGCAGTCCTGCCGGAGGGCACAGTGTATTTATATCTGTGTCTCTGGAGAGGGCCAAAGAGATGACGTGCTGGGAGAATTAAGGGGAAAGTCCCGCAAAGCTCTGGTGTGTGTCTGTGTGTGTCTGTCTGCATGGACGTTTTCTCTCTCTCTCTCTCTTTCTCTCTCTCTCTCACACACACACACACACACACACACACACACACACACACACACACACACACACACACACACACACACACACACACACACACACACACACACACACACACACTGCTCCAGATGACTGAAGAGAGCCTGAGGTCAGAGTCTATGTCCAGTACAGGCCTGTGGGCCCAGAGACGGCCCATAGCGGGTCAAGGCGCCTGGCAAGTCGGGTTTGGGTTTGAGCGCTTGAGAATAAGGAGCTATGGATGATTATTGTTGAGTTTGTTGTTAAGGTCTTGGCTTTTGACTACTTCGGAGCATTTTTGCCTAACGCCAATTTGCTGCGGCTTCTGGTTCAAGCCCACGCATTGACCAAAAACAGGCCTGTGGCAGGCCAACACCAAAATGTGTGTGTGTGTGTGTGTGTGTGTGTGTGTATGTCTGCATGTGTTTGTGTGACTGTCTGTGTGGATGGGGAAGAGCGAGACAGGGTGATCATGCATGAGGTACTCTGCTACAGGAACGGCATCAATAAAATGATAAAAAAGAGAATGATCAAAATAATTTCAAACTACATTTCTTCATGCCAGCTGCAATTTAAAATACAGACCAAACCAATGGAACTTGCACTTCAGGACAAAAAAAGCCAAAAAATAAAAAATAAAATGAAAAACTCTTAAAATCACTAAATCACTGAGAGCTTCGGAATAAAAAGAATGGTGGAAAGGCAGAGGAACCAGCAGTGGGCAAAGCTGCAGAACACACTCTAGAATATTAGAACACGTTCTAGTACGCTATCTGACAGGGTTGGGTTGGGTCGGTTTAGCTCTGTTAGTAAAAGAAGAAAGGAGGGAGGGAGGGAGGGAGAGACTGAAAGCAGAGACGGAGGGAAAGAAAAGAGGGATGAGGGAAGAACAGAGACAGATGAAGGGGTAGAAAGGTTCTGCAGAACAGAAGAAAGACAGAAAGACATACAGACAAGAGCTAGTGAAAGGAAAGGTAGACAGAAACAGAGTGCCAACAGGGATGGGATTCATCTCTCTGTCGTATCAGCAAGGGTGTGTCATAAACGATTGTTTGTCGTTTGTCAACAATTATTTGTTAGTGGTAAACAATCGCATGTTACTCATGCCATGTTCAGAGACAGGGTGAGACAGGACAGGGGGAATTAGGGGTTAGCTGGACAGTGGTTAGTTCTGCTAGGTGTTCTGCAGCTTTGCATCAGTGCCTGCGCCTCTCCTCCAGGCCACTAGAGGCCGACGATGAGCGCCGAGCGCTCCGGCTCTGGCGGACTCACAGACTTCTGCTGGAAGCGCAGCAGCACCCGCCGCGTGCAGCGGTCCACGCTGGCGCCCCCACTTCCTGTCCGCCTCGTACAACTTCCTGTCAGCGGCTGTGGCGGCCACCGCGGTGGAGGAGGCGGAGTTCCAGCCGCCCTCGTCCTCCTCCAGCAGCAGGCAGCGTCGCTCGGCGTTGCTCAGGGCCACCGGACGCACCAGCTGCGTCCAGCTCAGGTGCCCCGTGGAGGCTGCGCTCCACCACGTAGGTGATGTTGAGCTCGCTGACCGCGCTGCGGCCCCCGCAGCCGCCAGCCCAGCGGGCCGACCCGAAGCTCGCGGCCCAGACGACGACGACGACGACGCCTGGTGCTGGGCTGAGCGAGAGCGAGGCGAGGTGGACGCTCGGGCCGGCGGGGGCGAGGGGGAGTGGGTCGGAGAGGGGCAGGGGGACGGGGCAGTTTTGGAGCGCTGGTGGTAGAGGAGGTGCTTGGTGGAGTAGGCGTAGTTGGGATCGGGACGGCACTGCTGCCACGTGGACACGGGCTTCCTGTTGCTACCGTTGTCGGGGGCGACCAGCTGTCGCCGCGGCGAAGCCCTTCGGGGGACGGGTGAGGCCGTAGAGGGCCGTGTGGCGAGCGGCTACTCACCCCGTGTGCCGTGAGCGCGCCCAGTGCACGCTTCATCTCGCCTTCGGTCGCCGAGCGAGAGACGCCACCGCCAGGATGCTGCTGAAGATCTCCGTCGGTCAACACGCTTCCGTCCAGCTCTGAGAAGGACGAAGAACTCCCTCCGTCTCCACCCCGCTTTCACTGTGCTTGCGCGGTGGTCGGATGAGCCCGTGGGGATGTACGGACACAGCGACGGCGTTGACCGCTGCGTGAGGTCTGGAAGCTCCGCTGCTGCCGGGCCCGCTGTAAGTCTTGACCAGTTTGCGTCCGGCGCCCGTGCCCCAGTGGTCCAGGCTGCTGGATGACTGTGAGGTGGCCAGGCTGTCCGAGTCGCCCGTCCAGCGAAAGCTGCTCCTGGGTCAGCGAGGACAGTGACGAGTCACCGTCCAGCACCGGCGGCCTCTTGTGGACGCCCCGCGTACAGCGCTGAGATGTCCTCACACGTCGGGGACGCCTCCAGGCTCAGGGAGTCTACAGGAAGCACAAAGGGACAAATGAAGCCAGTACATTAAGGCCCATCAATTCATTTAATCCATTAAAGATACATCAAGACCAACCCCTCAAGCTCTATGGTCTATCTATCTCTATGGTTGACATTAAATGTAATGCTGAACCCCAAACCATCTCCTCAGAGAAAATTTAATGAATACCGCAGTTAATGATGCATGGAGTTCTAATGTCTTAAATGAGAATGAAGTGAAAAGTGTTATGCTGTCAGACAAATCACTCAGTTAAAGGTCGTAAAAAAAACAAAAAACAGATACTACATGAGTGGATAAATTCATTTTTGTCTGATAAACTGAGTAATGAGCTCTGGGAGTGACAGACATTGTATGAAGAAGATACATATAAATGTTTTTTTTTCAGATGAAGATAAAGTATTTTTTCAGATAAAGGTAAAGAACAGGAGTAAGTAGCTTG
The DNA here is from genome assembly GCF_018492685.1 of Alosa sapidissima. Classification (NCBI taxonomy): domain Eukaryota; kingdom Metazoa; phylum Chordata; class Actinopteri; order Clupeiformes; family Clupeidae; genus Alosa; species Alosa sapidissima. Next base: position 13,441,189 of record NC_055962.1, read on the forward strand.
ATGTCCAGTCAGTGTACCGTCAGAGGCGTGTCTCTTGCCGTCGTCCACCTTGATGAGTTTCTTTCGAACGCGGCGCGTGGAGTTGACCAGCTTGTGCAGACGCTTGAACTTGAGCGAGTCCTCTTGCTCATCGTCGGAGTGCTCTCGAGACTACAGGACACACAGCAATAACACAGCCCAGGTGAGACAGAGAGAGGGATAGAGAGAGAGCGGGGGGAATAGAGAGAGAGAGAGAGAGGAGGGGGGAATAGAGAGAGAGAGGAGGGGGAATAGAGAGAGAGAGAGAGAGAGAGAGAGAGAGAGAGAGAGAGAGAGAGAGAGAGAGAGAGAGAGAGAGGAGAGAGAGAGAGAGAGAGAGGAGGGGGGAATAGAGAGAGAGAGAAGGGGGAATATAGAGAGAGAGAGAGAGAGAGAGAGAGGAGAGAGAGAGGAGAGAGAAGAGAGGAGAGAGAGAGAGAGAGAGAGGGAGGGGGGAATAGAGAGAGAGAGAGAGAGAGAGAGAGAGAGAGAGAGAGAGGAGAGAGAGAGAGAGAGAGAGAGAGAGAGAGAGAGAGAGAGGGAGGGAGGGTGAAGAAAAGGGAGGGAGGAGAAGAGAAGAGAAGTGTAGGGGGAGAGGGGGCGAAGGGGTGGGGGGGTAGACAAGAAGACCAGAGCAAGATAGAGACTGACAGACGGACAAACAGCCAAATGAACACGTCAGCAAAACATCGGGTCATATATCATGACTTTGGATAACACAACCAAAAGCATGCACACATCAACAGACTGGCAAAACACCAGTGATATGCAGCAGCACACGGATGGGTTATGGTGACGGACTGAGTATTATGGGGTGTAGGTTTAGAATGGGTTGTCATAGTTAGTGAGATGTACAATGGGTGCTTATGCCTGCCCTAACACACCTGCTTGACCTTATAATCAGAGAGAGAGAGAGAGAGAGAGAGAGAGAGAGAGAGAGAGAGAGAGAGAGTGAAGAGTGAGAGGGAAAATGGGGATTAAACACATGACTTCACTGACATCAACACAGACAGACATGGTATGATTGAAGTGAAACTATCCGGTTTACCATGGAAATGCTGAGTTTGGGAACTTTTGGAGAAATCGATGCCCTCATACAAACAGGCTCTTTCTTTTATACCACACAACACACACACATATATGCCATTAGACTAGCCAGTGTGTGTTTTTACTGTCTCAGTTAAAACCACCCACAGACCTGAGGGAACTCATTAAATAAAGTTATCACACACAAACACACACACACAGAGACACACGCACACAGTCATAGGGCACCATGTATGCCCCAATGGAACAATTACAGCATTGAGAATGTAGGACAGAACTAAAATAAGATCATTTCACTTTGAAAGTGTCACTTCTGGACTGATCAAATAGATTGAGATCAAAAATACGGTCTGACCACCACACTGAAATTTGACTGCAACTCTACACTTCATCAAACATATTAATTTTCCAAAATCGTGCCTAAAAGAAAACGGTTGCCCTATTTTTGACTCTGAGCTCAGAGCCCCTCAGTTGGGCCTCATCCGACAGACCCTGGCCAACAGTCAGCAATGTACACACACACACACAGCACATTATACACAACCATAGGAGAAACAACGCCCACAAACACACAGCGTACACACATTAAACACACACATGATACACAAACATTATACACACACATTATACACTTCCATAGGAGGAACGCTGACAGAACAGAAAGATGGAAAGAGAAAAGAGGAGAGGAGAGAGAGAAGAAAGGATGGTAAAGAAAGAGGGGCACAGAGGGGAAAGTAGGAGACAGATGACACAGTATGAGTGAGAGAGGAAAAGAAAGAAAAAAAAAAGAGTGAGAGAGTGTAAGATGAAAGAAAGAAAGACAGCGCAGAGAAGGCAGGAGAGAGATGACAGGGTTAGAGTGAGAGAGAGAAAGACGACAAAGAAGAGATTGTTAAGAAGATTTTTGAGAAAGAGAGAGAGAGCAGAGCACCAAGTCCTTACCTACTCTTCCCTCTAGGCATAACGAAATAGTGTGGTCAGACTGAGTTCAAACTCCCAACTGTCCACACACACACACGCACACACACACACCATCTAGTCATTCTGCATACGCAGCAGCACAGTGTGTGCGCACACAAGTTCCTGAGCCCAACGGAGACACAGGCACCAGAGACGCCGGAGAAAGGGTGTGTTTGTCTCCAGAAATCTCTCTGGTCATGTGACCCCCACTGCTCCAAGATCAGTTTGAGGCCCTCACACAGGAAGGCAGAGGGACACAGAGAAAGGTGTGTGTGTGTGTGTGAGAGACAGAGAGAGAGACAGAGAGGTGGGGGGTAGAGAGAGAGTGTAAAAGAAAGTATGTGTATGATTGTGTACCAAAGTGAGAGGGATAAGTATGGAAGGGCGTGTAAGTATGTGCATATATGTGTGTGTGTGTGTGTGTGTGTGTGTGTGTGTCCAGAGGAGAGGAGAAGAAGAGAAAATAAAAGAGAAAGATAGAGAAAGAGAGCAAGCTTTGTATCACACACATCTTCATTTCCTCTGGCCTCTCGGTGGAGAGAGTCGAGGGGTCACCCGGAACAATACCCGTCCAGTCATCCCTCGCTCCCTCCCTCCGACATCCCTCGCTCCCTCCCTCCGA
>NC_055962.1:13448835-13458835 GCF_018492685.1 Alosa sapidissima
ACACACTCAAACAATCACACTCATTCACAGGCACACACAAACACACACACGCACAAACACACACACAAATGTGTGTGCATAACATGCATAAACCATCAGCAAAAATATGACATGGAGTTTCCAAAAAAACACATGCACACACAATCTGTAGCAAAAGATTTAACTGCATCAGTTACTCAATCATACACTTGTACATACACACACAAACACACACACTATAATAAGTGCAAACGGTCAGCAGTAATATTAGCAGATGCTAGTCCACACTGGCTATTGACTTTTTTTAATTATAGCAATATAAAAACAACCCCCTTATTTTCTCCATTGCTTGCTTGCTCTTTCTTTCTCTCTCTCTCTCTCTCTCTCTCTCTCTCTCTGTGTGTGTGTGTGTGTGTGTGTGTATGTGTATGCATATTTGTCTTCTGCCAGACAGACAGTTAGGCTCTGGTTGGGAGTGGGAAAGATAAGCTTGTTAAGCCCTGACAAACTTTAACGCTTCTTACAAGACAGTGTTACCATAGCAACATAATGATATGATAATTGAGTGGGGGCCTCTCAGTCACACACACACACACACACACACACACACACACACACACACACACACACACACACACACACACACACACACAATGTGGGGGTGAACCAACAGTAAAGTGTGTTCCATACTAATAGTACCCATTCAGAAAAGCTGCTAACCCAATTGACTTGCAGTACGAAGCCTCTCTGAACGACTTGATAGTGCGTGCATCTTAGTTTGTGTGAGAGGGAGATAGAAAAGAAAGACAACGATAACAAAAGAAGTAAGAAAAGAAAGAGATAGAGATGACAATGGGTGAGCGCAAGAGGAAAGAGAGAGCTACAGAGAGAGAGAGAGAGAGAGAGAGAGAGAGAGAGAGAGAGATAGAGAGAGTGTTGTGTCAAACATGAAAACTGAGAGAGGTGTGCTGAATTGGTATGAATTTAATTCTTCAATCCAACTTTTAATGATTCTGATAACTCTTCCTAACAAAACAAAAATTATTTAAAAAATACTATGATGCACCCAAGAGGTAATCATTATTGCCATGAACACTCAGTATGTGACGTTAGTGCAGTGTAGTGCATGTGTGTGTGCGTGTGTGTGTAAAGGTGCTCCCTGGTGCCCAACAAGGAAGTCTACTCTTCCTGTGCAAAAACTCCTGTCCCATGGTGCACCTGGTGTCAGAGTGGGAATTTGGGACTGGCCAGCTGGAAAGACACACACAGCAACACGGACACACAGACACACACACACACACACACACACACACACACACACACACACACGATTGCATGCGCGCACACATACACACACACACACACAAACACACACAAACACGCTTGCATGCACGCACACACACACACACACATACATGCAAACACAGAGTGACCTCTAGTAAAGGTCATGGCTTTAACAGGTCAAGGGGATATCCTAATCAGGCAGACCGGGATCAGTGAGGACAAACACACACACACACACACACACACACAAGCTTAATTACACAGAAATCAGCATCTTTTGTGCATATTTGGTGTTGACAGTTTAAGTGGTGTGAGTCTTCTTGTGTGTGTGTGTGTGTGTGTGTGTGTGTGTGTGTGTGTGTGTGTGTGTGTGTGTGTGTGTGTGTTGGAGGGTGGGGTTAAGATGGACCATAAACATCCCTAACCTGTATTAAACAAACTTGCACATAAACACAGGAGTGCATGCATGTGTACACTCACGTACACACACACACACACACACTATATATACTATACTCTATATATAATATACACTATACTCTATCATGGGACTATGGCATCATCATGACATAAGAGCCCACAGTCAATAAGATTCCACTGGACAAACCACTGAATCCCTCCACACACACACACACACACACACACACAAATACACACACAGACTGAAGGTACTCCACCCAATAGAGTTATCCTCAACTGTGCTACACCCAATATGACAGCAAGCTATTCACCCTGAACTCGACAGCTTATGCAACAGTCAATACACACACACACACACACACACACACACACACATACACACACACACACACACGCACACACACACACACACACACACACACACAGACACACACACAATAAGTATGTAATGTCATTTTTCTCTCTCCTTCTTCTTCTTCTTTCATACTTTCTTTCTAGCCATTGCTCCTGCTCTGCTTTTCTGACTCCGTCTGTTTCTGCACAATGGGAGGAAGGAAGGAAGCCTGCTGGACCTGAGAGAGGGCGTCATCACACACACACACACACACACTTACTTTCTTTCAATTTCAGGTGTGGAGACTTCACTGCTAAACCCCAGTGACTCCTGTGGAGACAAAATGACACACACCACACACACACACACACACACACACAGTATATATATATATTACCCTGCATGTCATATGACAGCGGCGTAATTATGGTCTGAAAGATTCATCACTGTTCTTTATTTAATTATAATGGACTTAAAAATGCATAGTGGAGTTTGAGTGTGTGTATGTGTGTGTGTGTGGTGTGTGTGTGTGTGGTGTGTGTGTATGTGTGTGTGTGTGGTGTGTGTGTGTGTGGTGTGTGTGTATGTGTGTGTATGTGTGTGTGTGTGTGTGGTGTGTGTGTGTGTGGTGTGTGTGTATGTGTGTGTGTGTGTTACCTGGATTTCAGAGCGCAGCTGAAGGGAGGAGGAGCTGGGGTCTGCCTTGTCCTGGAAAAACAGGAGAGGGAGAGTTACAGAACACGCCATATGACTGTGAGTGTGAGTGTGTGTGTGTGTGTGTGTGTGTGTGTGTGTGTGTGTGTGGGCGGGGGGGTATTGGTTAGGGACAAACCAGAAAATCCAGTCATCAGAAATATGAAGCATGACACAGAATTACTGAAATTGCGGGGAGAAACACACGTCCTTTTTAAACAAGTGGAACTAGTTGTGTGTGTGTGTGTGTGTGTCCTCCATCCAATGGAAAACAAATCATTAAAGCCATTTTGTACACACCTGCACAGTGCTTGCTTGCTGGGTGTTGGCCTACCACACACTGCCCACACTTACCCAGCTAAGATTTGTGTGTGCTCTCTCTCTCTCTCTCTCTCTCTGTGTGTGTGTTTGTGTGTGTGTGTGTGTGTGTGTGTGTGTAGGCAGTATGCACCACACCACACTATTATATTAGAGGTTTTATGAGTAAGATGTGGGGGGCAGAGGCCAAACGGGGGACAATAGGAAGGGTGAACCAGGGCACGGGTGAGTCAAAGGCTACACCAATGGAAAAGCACATCGAAAGCACTTGGAGGAGGGTCTAACACTGACCATCACGAGGCCTCTGACTCAGCATTTGTGGAGGAAACCACGATGGACACTTAATCTGCTCCCTTTAGCTTATGTTGTGGTGTGTGTGTGTGTGTGTGTGTGTGTGTGTGTGTGTGTGTGTGCCATGTCATGGCGCACCTGGAACAAAGGGCAGTGAATGAAGTGTCAGCGGTTGTGGTTGACGTAACGTATGAAATCATCAAAGAAAAATGACTCACACACACACACACACACACATGATGAATGACATACACAAAACTCGACAACATGATCCAGAACTATGAATGTGTTTATCATGTAGACTGTGTGGCTCCCTAAGGTCCTTGATGCCTGGTCTCTCTGGAAAGGACGGCTATGTAGAAACAGCAGAGCTGGACAAGGCCAAAAGAGAGGGAACAAACGCTTGACCAGAGGATGCCATTACACAAAATGATACAAGTGTGTGTGTGATGGTGTGTGTGTAGGGACACAGTAAGAAAAAGAGGTAAAGCAAGAGAAGAAAAGGGAAGAGAGGAAAGAGAGAGAGAAATCAAAAAGAGAGAGTGAGGAGGAGAGACAAACAGAGAGGGAGACCGAGAGAGGAATCAAAAAGAGAGAGTGAGGAGGAGAGACAAACAGAGAGGGAGACCGAGAGAGAGGGACATGTCATTTGTTGGAAATGACACTCAGTGAATACACATGCCTGCAGCCAGCATCAATTCCTGCAAAGCTGGCATTTTCCTATGACTGTGTGTGTGTGTGTGTGTGTGTGTGTGTGTGTGTGTGTGTGTGTGTCTGCTTTAGCATTCAGTGGTGTGCTGGTTTAGTCCGGAAACCTCAGCACTGTAAATCAGAGTTCGTCCGGTAACAGCTCTCACACACACACACACACACACACACACACACACACACACACACACGCTGGCACACACACCTAAATGGAATAAAACTAGATTTTGCCTGCATAACTCTTAGTTGAAAACATCTATTAACGAACTCAAGGACAAGACAATATATCCTTTCATAATCTATGTATGACTATTTGGCTTACAGAGTATGTGCAATTAAATGATTTTCATGTTAATATTCAAATTGTGTGTGTGTGTGTATGTGTGTGTGTGTGTGTGTGTGTGATGATGATGGTGGAAACTTGCTGTGATTGCTTGTGCGTGACTACAGTGCTTGCTGTCAAACTAAATTTAATAAACTGCTGAACCTGAGTAACGAGGGACAGACTGTCATTACTGTAGTTTCACACACACACACACGCACACACACACACAAACAAGTAAACACACAGATTATACACACATACATGGCACACCCTCACAAACATGCACACAAGCATAGAAACCCAATTCCTGGACTCACGCAACCCCCATCACGCATAAAGGCACAGGCACACGCACGCACACGCATGCACACAGACAGACACACACCCATGCACACCCACACACACATTTCTCAATATGTATGTCCAAGTGTGTGACAAATATGAAGTACAGTTACTGGACAAACAGGTCAAAAGGGAGAGCCTCACATTCCATTCATACACACACACACACACCACACACACACACACACACACACACACACACACAACACACACGCTATCAGCTGTAGCATCTTAGATGTGTTTTCTCCTGTCTGACTGGTCTTACCAATTTTATCCTTGCTGTCAGTAACACACTGCAAACATGTCTGAACATGATGACTATAACACAGTCTAGTTATAGTGCATTAAAAATGGAAGGGACAAATAATTGTGTGTGTGTGTGTGTGTGTGAGAGAGAGTGTGAATGAGAGAGAGAGAGAGAGAGAGAGAGAGAGAGAGAGAGAGAGAGAGAGAGAGAGAGAGAGAGAGAGAGAGAGAGAGAGAGAGAGAGAGAGAGAGAGAGAGAGAGAGAGAGTGTGTGTGTGTGTGTGTGGAGACAAGAGTTCATCCATACAGAAAATTCTAAAGCAGGATGTTTGCTTAACCCACTCTCATCTGCCCTATAAAACAAACAGAGAAAGGGGGATTAGGGGAAGAGAAAGCGTGTGCCTGTATGTGTGCCTGTGTGTGTGGGGGGTAGAGAGAAAGTGAGAGACAGCAGGAAGAGAGAGAGGGGGCAAGAGAGAAAGAGTGAGAGTGAGTGAGTGAGAGAGAGAGAGAGAGAGAGGAAGAGAATAGGATCGGCTGCTTCAGCATTGGCCTGTAAGAGAAAAAGAAGTGAGACAAAGCCTTGTGGGGAACAGACAGTGGAAATGAAAACAGACAACAGAACAGGGAGAAATGACACAGTCTCAGGGACTTTTGCACCAACACATACTGGCACAGGGGGGGGGAGGGAGATAGACAGATAGATAGACAGATAGATAGATAGATAGATAGATAGATAGATACTTTATTGATCCCCAGGGGAAATTCAAGGTGCTGTTCTTTTACAATCGGATGAGACAGAGATGGACCGCCCTGTTTGTTATTTTTCTAGAAAGTTTAAAGGAGAATTCCGGTGTGATATTGACCTAAAGTGTATCGAAACATGATACCGAGTGTGAACGTATGTCTCATAGCCCATCTCGACTTGTCCCCTGCACTCCAAAATCTGGCGCTAGTTAGCCGATGCTACCAACAACTTTTTCAGTAGTGGTGCTTCGGCATCGGGCTAGCCATGCAAATAAATCACTGTTTTACACCCATTTACGAGGCTCAATGTATCTCCACACTTCATTGGTAGACTTCCTAGGGCCCTGACATTTAAAACGAGACATTGAGAACTTTGAAAAAGCACTGGTAGTTTACTTACAAGACGATTTATACAGACAGTATCTTCACGAAGTTTAACGTTTGCAGCCATCTTGAATTTAGTCACGATAAGTCGAGCAACGAGTAAGAATGAACAGCTATGATAAGGGATCAGATTCCAAAAATAATTCAGTGGAAATGCATGGATTCCAGTTGCTGCTACTGGAAGACAGTAAAACAGTGATTTATTTTCATGGCTAGCCCGATGCCGAAGCACCACTATTGAAAAAGATGTTGGTAGCATCGGCTAACTAGCGCCAGATTTTGGAGTGCAGGGGACAAGCCGAGATGGGCTATGAGACATACGTTCACACTCGGTATCATGTTTCGATACACTTTAGGTCAATATCACACCGGAATTCTCCTTTAACAAGTATCAGCTTAACTACTCAACGATTGAAAAAGCAGCCCTCGCCTTGGTATGGGCTCTACAGCACTTTAATGTGTATGTAGGCGGTGGAGTCCATCCCATTGTTGTGTATTCGGATCATAATCCATTGACATTTTTACACTCCCTGCAAAACCCTAATCAACGCCTCATGCGGTGGGTGTTATTCTTACAGCCGTACGATTTGCAGATACGTCGTATTCGTGGCATAGAAAATGTTAGGCTCCAGAACTATCGAGGGCCAGGTGGCCGAGGGGCTAGAGAGTGAGACGTGGTGATGGGTGTGAGTGTGGGGTCTCCATCTGACCCCTGGGAGAGTGTATGGTGGAGGTTAGAGTGTATGTTGGTGGTGGATGCTGATGTGTTGGGCGATAATGGGACGAGTCAGAAATGTTATTGCATATACACATTTATGTATATTTTATCTTCACATGGGGATTTTGGGTTTGATTAGTGACAGAAGCCCACAGTTGTGGGCCTCTGTTTTAAGGGGGGGGGGATATGTTACGGCCCAGGCCGCTGTGTCCTAACTCCGCCCATTGGCACTGACGTGCCTGGGTGCTTGTTTCCCCTGTGTGTCCTCTGTGTGCCCAGGTGTGCCTGATTGGGAGTGATGATATTTAAGATCGGCTCAGTCTGCACTCCAGGCGGTTCTCCTCCTCCCGGCTTGGCATTCATTTTGTTGCGTTACCTTCTTCTCTGTACTGACTTACACTTCACTTTTGCGTAACTAACACTACACTGACTTGCACCTCATCCTTATCGTTATTCCGAAATATTAGTTTATGTTTAACTTTCTTTAATAAATTAATTTATTATTATTATTACACTGCGTTGGTCTCCCCTGAATGTACATACTCCGAGCCAGATAAAAAGAGGGAGAAAGAGAGGGAGGGGGGAGAGAGAGAATGAAAGAGAGAGGGAGGGGGGGGGAGACAGAGACATACATTTTAGAACTATGTCTCAAAGGAGCAATGCAAGGAACATGCTTTAGTTATGCCACATATCATTGATCATATAGAGAACAGAGAATTGTGTGTTTGTGTGCGTGCGTGTGTGTACATGTGTCTGTGTTGACAGATCTCCTCTGATGTTGCCAATTGTAATTAAACCTAATTAATCTGAAAGTGCTTATTGTGTCTGAGAGAATAAAAGGTAATGTGAGGGTGACCGGGTGACCGCTCAAACAGAGGTCTGCCCCTCACAGCACACTAGATGACATGTGGACACACCCTGCATAGGACAGAGCTCACCACGGTCTGGATGTGGAGGTGGGGGGGGCAGAGAAAGAGAGAAAGAGAGAAAGAGAGAGAGAGAGAGAGAGAGAGAGAGAGAGAGAGAGAGAGAGAGAGAGAGAGAGAGAGAGAGACGTTTATGCCCTGAACTGTGTATAGGGGTATAACTGTGTATTGTGCCCAAGTCAAAGGCCTACTATTCAACACTGAATACATTATTGCATTCTTCTCTCTCTTTTTGTTTCATTTTATTGCTCTTGCTGTCATGCACACACGCACACACACACGCACGCACACATGCACGCACACACGCACACACATGCACACACACACATGCACGCACGCACACACATATGCACGCACGCACACACACACACACAAGCACACACACACACACACACACACACACGCACACACACGCACACATGCACACACACGCACACACACATACAATCCCTTTTTCTCTCTGAAGGGCTTTCAGGACAACTTTTGACCCCTCTTGGGGGCATTTGCATGAGCATGTGTGAATAAATCTGTGTGTGTGTGTGTGTGTGTGTGTGTGTTTTTGTGTGTGTGTGAGAGAGAGAGAGGGGAGGGTGGGGTAGAGAGAAAGAAAGAGAGAGAGAAAAAAGAGAGAAAGAAGGAAGAATAGATCAGTGTGGATGGACAGACACATCACATAGTTTGGTCAAACGTGTCTCTCTATCTGTTGTTATGTTGTCATGCTGCTCCATGTTCTCGTTTGCCTTCCTTTAAAAATCATCTCTAACACACTGCAACAAAGTCTCAACGTCTGAGGCAACAACAAGCGACGGACAATGAGTGGAACACCGTCTGTCTGCATGCAGAGAAGATGGACGCACAGGACAGGGGGACACCGGCAACATGGACGCACAGGACAGGGGGACACCGGCAACATGGACCCACAGGACAGGGGGACACCGGCAAGATGGACGCACAGGACAGGGGGACACGAAAGAAAAGAGGCGGCTTTTCTTTAGGGAATCTGTTTTTCTCTCTTCTTTCCTCTCGCGCACTTGGTATGTATGTCACACACACGTGAATTAGAGCGTTTCACGAATGGGAGGAAATGCGTTTCAGAATGCGAGGCCTCTTCGGAGTGGACGGCTTTACAGACTCGTCCCTCTGGGGGTCAAGCGGAGGGCTGGAATGGCTGTCCATACAAATTGGGACGCCCCCACAAGACACGCACAGGGACGCCCCAAAGAGAGACAAGTGAGTGACAAGTGGGGTAGATATCGGCCAATGCGCATGATCTCTGAAGTGGGTGAAAAGAGGAGAGGAGAGGAGAACAGGAGAGAAGAGAGGAGGGGAGGGGGGAAAAGAAGAGAAGAGAAGAGAAGAGAAGAGAAGAAAAGAGAGGAAAGGAGAAGAAAGGGGAAAGAGAAGGGCAAAATCTGTAGGAAAGGGGAGAAGAGGGGAGGAGTTGAGACGAGTGAGGAGAATAGAAGAGAGAAGAGAAGAAATAAGAAGAGAGGAGAGAAGAGAAGAGAGGAGGAGAGGAGGAAAGAGAAGAGGAGAGAAGAGAAGAGAGGAGGAGAGGTGGAAAGAGAGAAGGGAAGAGAAGAGAGGAGAGAAGAGAAGAGAGGAGGAGAGGAGGAAAGGAGGAGAACAGAATTTTGGATGAAGAGTGGAACACAGAAGGAAGAGAAAAAGAAAGCAAAGCACACTGAAGAAAACAGCAGGAGGGTGGTCCTGGACTCCACCTGTGCCCTGACCTTTCTGCGGAGTCATGGGAGGAGTGGGGTGTGGTGGTGGTGGTGGTGACCGGGGGTGTTTGTGACCCTTCCCAAAGGTCATCTCCCTCAAGGCATGTTGGACTATCAGCTGGGCTAATCTCGATGACCTTTCCACCTGCCTGACCTTTAGCCGGCCAATCAGCACGCCCCCAACTCCTCTGCTAGCCCCGCCTCTGCTCTTAGCTCAAAGGAAATGGCCGACCAGTCTGGACGGTAGCCACGGCCTCCTGGGTGACTCTCTCACCCTTGAAGTGGTTTACTGACGCTTCACTCACTCTAATAGAGAGCCTGAAGGCGAGGCTGGTCCAAGCATGTCTGTGATTAGTGTCAAAGACTGACGCAACTCTGTGCTGCTAGCTTACGGGCAAGTGGAGTCTCCTGAGGCCAGTCGACTGCCTCTGGACCACAACCATAGCAGTGTGGGATATGATACCTTCAGAATGAGGCATGTTATTGTTTGGGAGATTAGCAGGGCATCATTTGGTTCAGTACTTCTTGTTGTTTGTAAAATCCAAAATTCCATGGATGGCA
>NC_055962.1:13466335-13483835 GCF_018492685.1 Alosa sapidissima
ATGAGAGCGCATGTATCTGTGTGTGTGTGTGTGTGTATGTCTGTCAGTATTTAAGTGTGTGTGTGTGTGCGTGTGTATGTGTGTGTGTGTGTGTGTGTGTGTGTGTGTAAGTGTGACAATCATTCTGTTCTGGTCATACTGCACTAGTGATGGGCGCCAGAGTGACTGCAGCTTTAAGTCCATCACTGAACTACCTTGGCAGATGACATGTTCATTATGAGACAAATATGCCTATGCCAAACACACACACACACACACAAACACACCCAAAAAACACACACACACACACCCATACATACACACACACCAAAGAAAAAGGTCAGCTCAGAAAACTGGGCCATGTCCGAGCCCCACCTTCCTTCCCCGTAACACATACACACATTGCTGAAGTCGTGTGTGTGTGTGTGTGTGTGTGTGTGTGTGTGTGTGTGTGTGTGTGGAACAATAAACTGTAATAAGCAGGGGTAGTCCTCTGCATTTGCCTGATTAAATCTCTGTTGGGGCCCTCAGGTCAGGGGGGCTGCTCTTTCCCTCCTGACCACAAGCCCTCACTGGCTGATCCCAAGTCAGCTAAACCCACTTATGGTTAGGCCCAGGTGCAGAACACATGCAGTCTGCCTGTGAGAAGCACAAGCTCACACACACTTAAACACACGTTTTCACACACACACTCACACAGCAAAGACACAAACACACACACACAGCAACACAATCTCACTCTGTGTGTGTCCTGCAGGATGTGGCTGTGTGTGTGTGTGTGTGTGTGTGTGTGTGTGTGTGTGTGTGTGTGTGTGGTCTGGGTTTGTAGGTGTTTATCAGTGTGTGCATATGTGTGTATGCGTGTGTGTGAGTGTTTCTGAGGAATAGACTATTCTCTGGAAATAATGAAGGATCTGAGTGCAGTTGAATTCAACACAACACACACACACACACACACACACACACACACACACACACACTCATATACACAGTTTACATTTATGGAATATGTGTGGCATGGGTGTACTGAGCTTAAAATGGCAGGTATTGGTGTCAATGGTCAATGTGTGTGTGTGTGTGTGTGTGTGTGTTTCTCTGTGTCTGTTGTATAACTGGCAGCATGAATATTTATGCAGTTCCCAGCCTACAACAATATGTAACCTAGCAATATTTAGTTTCTCACTAATATTAAGTAATAAATTACCCACCCTCAGAAACATTATTCTCCTTTTCTATCTCTCTGTCACACACACGCACACACACACACACACACACACACACACACACACACACACACACACACACACACACACACACACCATGATGACATTCCTGAGATCGGTCTCTGGCAAAAACAGTGGGAAAAAACGAAAGAGCCCGACTCCAGTCAGTAACTAGCGGCAGCAGCAGAGCCAGAGCTACAGTAACGTGCTGCTAGTCAGCCTTGCAGATGAACCACAACAGCATGCCTGAAGAACAGAGGCAGGAGAGAGGGAGGGGGGGGGACAGGGAACAGAGCGAGAGAGAGAGAGAGAGAGAGAGAGAGAGAGAGAGAGAGGGAAATAAAGAGGGTGGGAAGGGAGGAAAAAGGGGAAGAAAAGAGAGAGGGGTAGAAAAGAGAAAAGGAGTTACAGAGTGAAAGAAACAGAGAATAAGGGAAGAGAGAGAGATAAGGGAAGATAGAAATAAGGAAGACAATGTGTGTGACAGAGAAAGACAGAAATGAAACAGAGGAAAGATCGAAAGAGGGGGGGGGGGGGGTGAAAGAGTGAGGCTGCAAAATCTTATTTTAGCTTCGGAAGGTCCCTATCAGAATCAGAAATGCTTCTGTGCTTCCCTTCACACCTCCGTGAGCACAGAATACACTCAAGCTTCCTCTCTGAAAGGAAAGCAGATAGTGATGTCCCACAATTCCTTGTGCCAGGTAACAGTACAGGAGACACAGCAGTTGTCTCTTCCTAATCCTGATGACATCATCTTCATGTATTTCCTTGACCTTTCCCTTGATCCAATTAGGTCAAGGTTAAGTGGATAGGCAGAAAAGATAGGTTCTTGTTTTTTCTGTCCTAATTGTGTGTGTGTGTGTGTGTGTGTGTGTGTGTGTGAGTGAGAGAGAGAGAGAAAGAGAGAGAGTGTGTGTGTGTATACACCCCGAGAGAGTGAGATGTTGTACCCTGACCTCTGACCCCTAATCGATGCACATTCCTGACCACCCTGACACCATGCATCCTGGGGGCCCTACGTTTTTCAACAAGTTAGACACTGTTTGTGTGTGTGTGTGTGTGTGTGTGTATGTTTTCCACTATTCTTGTGTTGTTGTTATTTTTGTATGTGTCACATAATTGCCCTTGGGATGAATGAATACAGTATCTATGTAAAAGGAAAGAGATAACAGAAAAACAAAAAGAAAGAAAGACAGACAGACTGAAAGAAAGAAAAAAAGAAATAAAGAAAGAGAAAGAAATAAAGAAAGAGAAAGTGAGAATGGAAGAAAGGGAAGGGGGAAAACTCCCAATTTCTGACATAGCAGAAGGAATGTGTGGCTCTGGGCAGCCCTTATTCCTCTATTGAATTACAGAGGGTCCCAGTTAAAAATTGACACTTCATTCACGATCATGGTGAATGGTGAAATGTAAGTACAACTGCAGCCGCTTGGGGGCAGCATAGTCCGCTGTGGAGTTCCACGGTCGAACCAGACGGCGCATTCGACAGCAAGGGCTGTGATTGGCCGAGTTTTCAGTGCGTTTCTCTGTGTTTTTAGCAGCCCCTGCAACATGCTAGTCCACTGTAGCCTAAGCCTTGTACATAATGTTAAACATAGTTTTGGATTCAGTGGCAAGATTTCTTGATTGTACAGTGTCTGTCTCTCAGTAATGTTTTAAAATGAGAGCTTCGTCAGCTGGCAGTAGGCTACTTTGTCGGTAGTCATGAGAAGTTCGCTTGCTAACAGAACATAAATATGCTGCCCAGAAACCTTGTGAATAGTTCTGATTTTTTTTACTACACTAACGAGGTTGAAATATAGACTTTGCCTACAGCATCTCCTTAACAGTAATGTTAACAAAATGACAGCATTCATATGACAAAGAAAAACGAATTCGGTCACTCAAGACTGTGCCACAGCAACCAGTGTAGGCTACAGTCCTACTCAATAGGCCTACTCGAAGCAGATAGCGTTGTCTGACGGTCGAGTGGGTTAATGCGCGTATTTCCAGAACAGGTCTGCAACTTTCAGGTAGTTCTGAGTTCGAATCTAGGCAGGAGCAGAGCCATATAAAGGCCTAGGCCTATTGTTATCATTTTTTGCAAGGTGTTGCTCCTGGCAATACTTGTTTATAATACGTTTGGTGATTAATTGATAGCTGTTTTTGGGACACGTTAAACGTTCTTTATAATGAGCGCATCCGGGGAGTAAAACGACTGTTACGCGCTGTTACAACTGTAGGCTACAATGATTGCAATACAAAAATATGCGCGTGTTAGTTTAGTTAGTTTTGTGATGTTTTGCACTTTTGCCTCATGTGTTTTCAGGTTTGAGGGCTTTTTTGGCAAGATTGACCTTGGTTAGACTCTGCATATGTTATTTCTCCGTATGGAAAATAAAGTCAATTTTCGACACACGTCTGTTATTAGTTAAATAACAAGTGTTGCTTGTTAAAACATGTGACTAGTGAAACTCAAATGATTTTAGAAATATTTAGCCAAAGCCAAAAAGAGAAGGAGAGACGCCGGTGCAGCTCAGATGTCTTCTTAATTTTCTTTATTCTTTAGTAAAAGGTGCAGAACATTATTAAACTTTGACTAACGTTTCGATGTTCGTTAGTCAAAAACATCGACACATCGAAATGTTAGTCAAAGTTTAATAATGTTCTGCAGCTTTTACTGAAGAATAAAGAAAATTAAGAAGACATCTGAGCTGCACCGGCGTCTCTCCTCTCTAAAATATCTGTCCTGGCCTGGTTGCAACGGATTGTGGCCAAACGACAGAAGCGCGGAGAACCCTCCTTTGTCTTCCAAAAAGTGTTACTTTGTGCCCCGCGCTCCCCCACTGCTTGTGAAAGAAGGGGATGGGGGAGGGGGGCTTAACGTGAAAAAGCTTAATGTCACAAAACGGAAACGAGTCGTTTTAGGCTACAGGCCTTCATAATGGTAGGCTACAGGAAGTGGGGGGAGGGTATGGGATGACCAGAGCCGTCATCTATCGTCTTTCCAGGCACACAGCTCGTTATAAAGCCTATCGACTGCCTTAACAGATAGGCTTTGCTCTTGGGTTTGGCCTTACAGCGAACTCAATGCTCTTGTTGCTTGCAGTTTGTTAAATAAAGCGATGCAGATTACATTATTTATTTCTGATTAATTGCGTCTTTTGATGTATGTTGCAACATTTGCTTGTTAGGCTGGGCTACTGTCAATGTCCTGTACAGGTCAATGTTCAACAATTGCTGGTGTAGGCCTAGGCTATTAATCAATTAGGGACTGTTCGTTATTTATTTAATTAAGGGGCTACCGGAGGAGTTTTGGGAGCGTTAGTCAAAAAAGACGTGACCCTCCCTCGCCATCAAGAATTGTTTCTATGACCCTCCAAAGTGATTGAGAAAAAACGCATGATCCTCCCCAGTCCCAACAATGTATTGATGCCTTAGGCTACTGGGTCAATTTGGGAGCTTGCATGCTACGACTCCTTCCTTGAAATGCCTTGAAAAGGCTGTCGTTTGCACAATTTCACAAATAATCACCGGGACCGAAACAAACCTGTCAACTTTTCCCGGGTTTATCGCGTATTTTAACTTTTTCCTCGCTGTCTTAGGAGGAGCTGCAGGGCCGTCGCAAGGGGATGCGAGGCCCTGTGCCAACTTGACAGATGCAAGGCCCTTTTCACTTACGTGCATGAAATCATGCGATAGCTTACTTTACACATAGCCAAGGCTACCGTCGGTGTATTTTAATAGTAGCCTAGTCTAATAAGCTACACCAGCTTGCCTTTAAGAGGGGAAATTCAATTGTATAGCCTATAACATTAGCTGAGTCACATATTTGGCCATATGGTGTTTATCATAGGCTACATCACGAAACCAAATAGTGTAACAAAGGCGAACACTTTAACAGGGGGAATTCATTGGGCATGAATCATTGTGCTGAACGGTATTTGTCAATGAGCAGAAACACACACGAGATTCAAACTATTGATAAGATGTACTGGTCTGTATCTGTAGGCTAACATTGGACAAATAAATGACACTGACTCGCCATATGACTCAGGAAAAAAATAAATTTCTTGCTTTGCCGCAAACTCAGCAATGAAATCATAGGCCAGTTTGCAGGTAGCCTAACGTCTTTTTCATAGAAGGGAGAGCCCAGTCTCTCCTGTGACATGGAGGTGCGCAAATATTTTTTAATAGCCTGTTCAACTTCGAAAAGCTTCGTTCACCCGATGCCAGTCACTGATCGCAATTTTAAAGTTCGGAAAGCTTCATCTTTTTAAGTTTTAAGTGCAGTGGCCCATATCTGCCCCCTTTGGAATTATATCTCGAGCCTATTATAAGGTCCAGTGCGTTATGTCCTGGGATTCGGATGTGCTCAAAAAGAAAAGAAAAAACACTTTTTTATAGATGGTTATGAGGAGCAATGTGAGAGAGAAATTTGATGACCATTGATCGTTGTTTTGGGACGTTAAGCCTTTTCCATAGGCGTCAGTGAAGGAGATTGAAGAATGACCATTTTTTTTTATACGAAAATATTTCTTAACTACAAAAACTCAGTGTCTAAAAACTCAGTGTCATTCAGACTCAACCCTCTTGTTGTTTTATTATCTTTTTCGTTGTCGTTTGAACGTTGGCAAGCAGGCATGTTGCGGTTGCAATTTAAGTGAAATTTCTACAGTAGGCCTACAACATGCTGTTAGGCTGGGCTACTGTCAATGTACTTGTACAGGTAAATGTTCAACAATTGCTGGTGTACAGGTTATATAATCAATTAGCTAAATCATTTGTCCAGCTGTTTAAACATTTTTTCGTGCTACATTCAAACGCAAAAGGTGCTTTGATATATTTTTCGTTTGAACGTCGGCAAGCAGTCATGCTTTGGTTGCAATGAATGAGGATAATTGCTTTTTTTTTGCATTATTTTGAATATGACTCGCTCCAGTCTCAACAGCACGTACTTTTCCCACACGCTTAGTTCTAACACACATAGGCCTATCCCCTCTCGCTTTCTCTCTCTCCATCCCTGCACACGGTGCTTTCTTAAAGGAGCTGTACCATTTTACAACAATTGCATCTACATTTTCATATTAGAATGTTTTGTCAAGTGTAAGCTTAAACTACCGTGATCAATTGAAGTTCCCGTGCCCCCGCTGCGTCATGGAAGCAGTAAGTCAGTCGCATCAAAAATAGTAGTGGCACCCAAGTGACACCTTGTGGTTGTTTGTGTCAACTGCAGTTTGTGCCATTTCTGCTGAGAAAATGGGGATCGTGATTCATGAAGGAACCCGTCCAAACTTAACGGGGACCCACTGTAAGCACGACTGAAACACACCACAAGCATGCACGTACACACACACACACACGCATACACACACACTCTCTCTCTCTCTCTCTCTCTTCTGCAAACACACTGCATTCATGTTCTGCCCTGATCCATTTTTACAATCAATCTTTCCCCATGACACACACACACACACACACACACGCACATGAATACAGACCTTCTAGTAAAACGTGCAATAAAGGGAAATCCTGGGATGATAAAGAGGAAAATGAGGAAGAGACAGAGACAGAGAGAGAGAGAGAGAGAGAGACAGAGAGAGAGAGAGAGAGAGAGAGAGAGAGAGAGAGAGAGAGAGAGAGAGAGAGAGAGAGAGAGAGAGAGGGACAGAGGAAGGTAGAGGAAGAGAGAGACAGAGGAGAGGATGCAGTCCTGACTCAGGTTGATAGGATGGACAGGTTCAAGAGGTTAGGGCACACCCTCCACAGGGGAGCTTCCAGAGGATGTCACACACACACACACACACACACACACACACACACACACACACACACACACACACACCACACAGAGAGGTTCACAGATAGAGGCGTCTGACTGTGTGAGAGAGTGACCAGTGTTTGAGAGAAAGAGAGTATGTTTTTAGTTTAGATGGATATATCCTTCACCCAACACTGAAGGGATTATCTGTTCTTGTTCCTAGCTTCTGAGCACTCCCTCTCTGCCCGTGTGTGTGTGTGTGTGTGTGTGTGTGTGTGTGTGTGTGTGTGTGCGCTGGGTAGGTCTCTTCTAAATTGGATCTGTGGTGCAGCCCTGACAGAAGGGCAGTGTGTTCGACTCCTCCGCTCTCAAAGAGCTCTCTCATCCTGCCTGTTAGCTCAGCTAAACACACACACACACACACACAGCAGAACATATACTTACTCACTCTAAAAGACGCACACGCAACCACTTTACTCCCCACATTACACACAAACAACCAGTGCCATACGCACGCGCACAAACATACATCACCCAGCAAAACCACTATACTCTCATGCAGACACTCTCTCTCTCTCTCTCTCTCTCTCTCACTCTCTCACACACAAACACACAAACACACCCTATGACGAATCCCTGTCATTTACAAATAAGAAAGATATATGCACAAAACATAACATCACATAAACTGCCACACTGCCATACACTCCAACCCAACACACACACTCATATATAGACCTCCATGCATGGAGACGCTGCAGTAGTCTAGTCTCCCCTCCATGAGTCCCTACTGTATTAATGTTGAAGTTAGTGTACTGTGTCTGCACTGAACTGCCCAGTGCCCAGAGAGTGCTCCACGCCACACTCATTAACTGTCTGGCGTCTGTTCAGCCTTGATCCATTCTACACGCCGTGGCCCAAACATTAACCACGGGAACAGCCTTAGCATGTAAACAAACATCACACGCACCGCGCCCCCCCCCCCCCCCCCCCCCCCGCCATCACAGATCACAGAATCTTTAAATCTCAGTTTAGCCCGTAGACATGCTTACTCAGACACACACAAACACACGCAACTCATAAGATGGCTATAAATCTCTTCTGTGTCTAGTATGCAGTCCGAGACACCCACCCACACACACACTTTGAACTTGTACACACTCCACAGTATCTGCAAAACTCTTGTTCCACTCTTTTGCATGTCGACTGGCGCGTGCACACACACACACACACACACACACACACACACACACACACACACACACACACACACACAAGGAGGGAAAGACAAAGGCTGATGCCAGATGTGTCAGTCCATACACACACAACCTTCCTCTGGAGACTATTAAACCAGAGACTGGACAGCATCAGAGCAGTGACATTTTTTCTGTCCTCTGTGTGTGTGTGTGTGTGTGGGGGGGGGGGGGTATATGTCCACAGCAGGACTCCAATGCTGGAGCCAGACTGTTAATTGGCTTTGAAGTCTGTTTACCCGCCTGTAACCACCCATTACAATCGTGTGTGCATACAATACACACACACACACACACACACACACACACATACACACACACACACACACACACACACCCTCTCACACAAACATACATACTAACACACACCCTCTCACATTTTCATTACAGCCATTCCTCTCGTTAGCAATCCTAGTGGTTAACTTAACAGTAATACCCCCTCACCACTTTGTGTGTGTGTGTGTGTGTGTGTGTGTGTGTGTGTGTGTGTGTGTGTGTATGTGTGTGTGTGTGTCTCCACTATGGGAATTCCAGTCATTTTCTTTCACTTAATGAAAGTTCTATGTTCAGATGCTAAGACACAGATAATGACCACGGACCACAAATGCATGCTCTCTCTCTCAAACACAGACAGACAGACACACACACAATGTTTCTGTACTACAACAACAACCACAGCAAAGACCCAACTCTCTCTCTCACACACACACACACACACACAAACACACACAAACACACACAAATGCATAGGGCATTTTGTGTGTGTGTGTGTGTGTGTGTGTGTGTGTGTGAATATGAGCGTGTGTGAGCCTGGCCTAACCCCTTCTTTGTCTATATATAGAGGCTATTCTGCTAACAGCAGATATGATGCTTGGCCCATTCAACTGCAGGTTTTATAAACACTCAATAGCTGTGGACACAGCATTGTTTAAGACTGTGTGTAACCACACACACACACATACACTTTTTATGGCAGGTCCACAGTAGGTTGAAAACTTCCCGTAAGGCTAGAACACCCGGTAAAGGAAATGGACGAACATGCTGTTTCCCAAACACACATACACAACTCTTGGCTGCAGGCAAACACACACACACACATACAGATACACACACACATACACACAGACACACACACTGTAGGAGCAGTAGCCTCTATACTGTTTTACACTGATTGGATGCCTGTCAAAATGGGTCTAATACATCACAGGAACATGCTAACATTCACATACACCCTTGAAGTCTCATTGTGGCTTGGAATGTGTATGTGGCTGTCTAAATGTGTGTGTGTGTGTGTGTGTGTGTGTGTGTCTGTGTCTGTCTGTTTACAGATATATGCTGCACAGTCTGACATTACATTTAATTTGGCTCAACATTATCAATCTTATGTAGATTAATTTAATAACAAACAAGGGATTCAAACCATTAGTCACAGTCTGTGCCCTATCACCTCACTCTCACACACACATACACTAACACACACACAGTTAGACAAGTCTTACACCTTTGACTTCAAAAGGCCTGCCTTATGGCCTATCACACACCGGTGCCTCTGATCTTTGAGAACGTGTGTATGTGTGTGTGTGTGTTTGTGTGTGTGTGTGTGTGTGTGTGCAGTGTGGCCCAGCTTTGGCCCTGACTCGCGACAGTGTCAGTTGTTCTGTGCACATAGGCTAAACAGAAGACTCCGGTAAACGCACACTCAGAAAGCAAATAGCATAGGCCTGAGACAGGCCCTTGTGTTCTAAGTGATATGTTAGTACTAGGAAATAAGAACAAATCCTCCGTTTCCCGTTAAGGCAGGGTGTTCCCATGGATGGACGCAGGACAGAAGGCAAATGACACTGAAGACCACACGTGTTGCGTTTGTAATAAAAGATAGACCATTCTAAAAAAGATAATAATAATAATAATAATAATAATAATAATAATAATAATAATAAACACGACCCGAACTTAAGTCTCAGCCAACCGACCACTATTTTAACTAATGTATGTTAGTAGTCCCTTGCTGTTTGAGGGGGTTAGAGCTTGTACTTGAGCTTACATACCATTCTTTACGCGGTTTTGAGGAGGCGATAAAATCCAATTATGAGCAGCCCAAACGGCTCATAAAGCCGTTTATGAGAAAGGACCTGACGGAGTCCGCGACCAGATGCTGAAGGAAGGAAGGCAGTCCGAGCGAAGTCTCCAAGCTGAACCTATCGCGCACAGGAACCGGGGCATGTAAACACTCACGGCAGCGTTCTGTTTTCAATGCGCGAACCAGCATCAATACACAACATAGGCCCCCTGCACACAGACAATGACCCTCACCCCTCCACACACCCTCACCCCTCCCCTCACACCATTATTCACACAGCTGAAAGGCTTTCTCAGGGACTGCCACCTTCCTGACCCCCACCCCCAAACACTCACACTAGCGCCAAACTTTGC
Organism: Alosa sapidissima; assembly: GCF_018492685.1. NCBI lineage: Eukaryota > Metazoa > Chordata > Actinopteri > Clupeiformes > Clupeidae > Alosa > Alosa sapidissima. Next base: position 13,476,964 of record NC_055962.1, read on the forward strand.
CCCAAGCACCTAACTCACCAGCATCCCCATGACATCCGTCCACAACCGCGAGAAGCTGTCAGGCATACCGCTGTCAGCAGTAGGCTCTGCTGACGGACCTGGCTCCGGGGCCGCGGCTTGATCGTCGTCCATAATGAGCTCCTCGGATCGGTATGCTAAAACTCCCGCGAGTCAAGCCAAAACTCTTCACTCTTCACTTGGAGAGGCGGTGACACGAGCGGGCTGCTGCTGCTTCTCTCCGTGTCGAGTGACACACGGCTCGGATGAAAAACTTGAGTTGGTAGCTCCGTCGAAATAGATTTGTCATTCCTTTACGCATAAGAGAAAACCAGCGTTCGCACCAAAAACAAGATCAAAACGTTTAAAAACAAGTTTCCTCAAATGTCAACAGGCGGTTTACAACGGCAACGTAGAATGCACACCTTCCATTTTATCCAAATGCATCCACTGAATATTTTTAAACGCCAGCCACGGGGACAAGAGATGAAGTTGTAGCCTAATGACCCAAGTGACATGCCGTCAGTGAAACTGACTTGTTGCGCTCGGCGCTGTTGCACGGCTATGGGCTGGCCCAAACCAACACAAACCCGAGGGAGACCTCTCTGTAGCGCACTGAAAGTCGGTGAGATCGATATCCATCAGGTGTGTAACCAACAACCCCAGAAAGTTCAAGGCAAAAGTAAGCGATCTCCTGGAAGTTCTCCGAAACGAGACAGTGGAACAACAAAGGCAGCTTCAAGCGCCTCGAGCGTCTTCGACTCTGTTGTTGAATTCTTCACGCTTCCCTCCTCCCTCGCGAGTGAGCTCCCCCTTGCTTTCACGGGACTGCACACACTCCTCCCTCACGCTCTTTCTCTCTCTCTCACACACACACACACAAACACGCAAGAATCAGCTATACACCGTTAACACACACACACAGAGGAATGATCTCGGTTCTCACAACAGCCGCTGGTGGGACGCGGTAGAAACACAACCACAACTGCCAGTGGGTTTCAAGTAATGATTACCTAAAAAAATCGCCCGAAGACAAGTAGGCTATAAACCGGGTCGGGTCACATTTCGAAGGGAAAGTTTTTCAGACAATAACATAGGTCTCTTTTGCATCCAGTAGTTTGTTGTTTGTTATTGCTACACGAATCAACCACACAGTCTGTAAAACTGCTAGACTGTGAGATTTTTCGGAGCCCGCTACTAACCGAGTAGCCGTGATCTTTTCAAAAGCGGCTCCGGGGAACAAAGCAGTTCCCCGGGCACAATAGTCTCACGCACTGGTGACATGACGCACACAATGCCCAATTCAAACAGTTTCCAAAATACACTATTTGTCATTTGCTTTCAGGAAAGCAAGAAGGGCACATGACCTGAAATAGCAAAGGCCAGTCCTTTAAAATACACACACAGACACACAAAAAAGCTAAAAATGAAAAGGTGTTTTGGGGCGAACCTGTTCCTGTCTGTCCTTGGGGACCACTCCATACATTTGTTTTGCTTCACCAGTATGACTGGACAGCGCACTAATCAAAGAACAGCACTGCGATTAGAGACAACACACTACAGGACTCCACACGCATTAGGCCTACATGACACTCAACACTGTTCTGCGATCCGCCCTTCAGACAGAATTTGTCACCAACATAAGGCCATCCTTATTTTCGTTTGCCGTAACCCGACCGAGCCTGTCAATTCAGAACCGACCCAAATATTTATTTTTTTCCCCATTTAGTCCGACCGACTTGCCGGTTGTAAACTTGCGTTAAGACCGTCCGATTTTTTTTTACTCTAAACAACCAATACAAATAAAATACTATTTATTTTAGTAGGCCTAAGTATTGTGAATATAAATTGCCTACATACAAACGTAGGCTCTCTTAAATAAAACTCTGTGGCGTCATCTCTACACCATTGGTTTACACATGTCATACTATGGCCTATACGCTTCGTTTCATTCACACAAACATCTAGACAACGCTTATTACTTGGCAAGAAGTTCTGGAAGAACTGTGCCCAGATCATTTCCCATACTTTCTCCCCTCTAGTCTAACGGTGACCGTGTTGAAGAATTGAAATTGGTTGTGGTCTATTCAGCATTTCTAAAAATATGGGTCCGAAATGTGAAGACTGCTGGTTCGCGGAGTCGTGGAGTGAAATTAGGCCCGGTGATTCGTCTGATAATTTGCTGCGCAGTTGATCAAGATACCGCGGACCGACAAAAAAAGAAAACAAACGTTTCTGCTATCGATGTCATTAAACATGGAGCCATACAATAAAGTGGTGGTATGAGCGTTCATTCAATGCAGGCGTCTGCTCGAGAGAAACTGAAACTAATCGATAACGTTGGTATCAACGCTCCGCTTCAACCTGTTGAACGACATTTAATAGAACGACGTTGATTTTTGGAACTTCCATAGAAACAGAGCAGAGACTGTATAATACACTGTAGGCTATAGCACTGAGTATTGTATAGTCAAATTTGAATATAACGTGGCCAAAAGCTATTGTAGCATTCTTTCTATATGTTAAACAGATCAGTGATCTGCTCGCCAAAAAAGCTGGTATTGTGTTTCCTGAATCCTTAAATTCAGGCATTCAAATTAAACTTCATTAAAAAACATGTATTTCTTTCTCCATTTCCTACCAATTTATGATGCTTGCATGAGGGAAACATCCCAAAACAATAGCACCCATATACTTGTTGCTGTTTTGAGAAGTATTTATTTTCTTATGCAAGCATCATGCAACCATGCAAAAGCAATGAAACTAATTATATCTTACAGTAAGTAAAGCAGTCCTCTGATGTGCATGTCACAAAACATTTAAGTGAAAGTGCATGTATAACAATATAGGCATAATAATGATTGTGATAATGTTAATGACAATTTGATTGGGGGGGACTGGGGTTGGGTACATGTAGATGAGCCCTATGACCCCAAAAACTGCCATGACTGGGCCTCAGGTCAAAGAAGTTTGAGAAAGGCTGGTCTACATAACCTGCATCAGATTGAGGTTTGCAATGATGCGCCTGAAGGCACGGGTTGAGGACCCAGTCAGTTACGTCACAATATGCACATTTGTTTAAATTCATACTTACGCAACCACCATGACCAAAAATTTACTTTTTTTTTTTACTTTGAATCTTGAAAAAAAAAAAAATATTGACCTACCTACCGACCCATTTTTTTTATTTTTTTGGCTGTTACTGCAAACAAGAATATTTTTAAGGATGGCCTAAACTATCCCTTATTTACAGTTTTTCTCAGTCGCTTTGGTGCTTTTCTCACGTCACTATTAACATTTGCACAGCAGTTAGTGCATTTCTCAAAACAATTAGTGCAAACTGCAAAACCTAGTGCATGGATAACCTGCAAAAGCGCGTCATTTGCTCCAAATGGATAGTCCATTCCTCAAAAGCAAGTATTTATGTCAATGAAACTGCCAGTGTCATCAACATTAGAAGTCTTGACACCATTGTCTATGAACAAGATAGTAAAATGGCTTTGTCATGTTTTCATTATGACAGTTTATGCTCTCAGTGTTTTCCCATGCAAAAAAAGGTCAGAACTGGGTGACACTACCTGAACATGTTCGAGACAGCGCTATACACTACTTGTACAGCCATTTGAAAATTACAGTAAAGTTATAAATTGCTGTAGTTAGGGGAGTAAGTGAGTACAAGACACTGAATATGTACGTTTCACAGTTTTACTGTATATGCTCTTTGCAATTCTACAGCATTGTGACAGAATTTGATAACTAGTTCACCAATTTTGTATGTAATGACTCAAGCAATGAAATGAAGACTATTAGTTTTATTGGGAATGACTATTCAGCATCCATAAGTATAGTTCATTTTGACTGACATGACAAAGCAACTGATACATGTCCAAAAGCATTTGCAATTTGTTCAGAGGAAGAAGAAATTGCTACTATGATGTACACAAATGACTAAATGTTGTGTAGTTTGAACTAATAGTTATGAGAACTTTCATTCTGATCTGAGAATAGCACCAAAGCGACTGAGAAAAACTGTAATTCACTCGGCCACAGGCACAGAGAGAAAGCGATGGCTATCTAGTGTGAAGCCAGTGTAGAGAAGAGGAGAAGTGCTCTCTTCCTTTCCTCTTTCCCCTAGCTGTAATCCTCTCCAGCCATCCCTGCTCCCCCTATCCTCACCTCTCTCTCTCTCTCTCTCTCTCTCTCTCTCTCTGATTGGTAGTGAGATGCGGCCCTAATCTGGCCCTGGTCCGGCCCAGACTGGTGACAGTGTCAGCTGTTCTGTGTACACACACATGGCCTGGAGACAGCCACAGCTGCCCAGTCTCATGACACATGCCAGAGCTCAGAGAGAGAGAAGGGGGGGGAGAAGGGAGAGGGAGAGAGTGGGAGGGAGAGGGAGAAAGACACAGAGAGAGGTGGGGGTAGGAGGGAGAGGGAGAGAGGAAGAAGGTGACAGGGAGAGAAGGAAGAGAGAATAAAGAAATTAGTAAGAAAGGAGAAATAGAAGGTCAGAGAGAGGGAAGCATAGAGCAAAACACAGAGTGAAATGGGAGAGAGAGGGAGAAGTAGAGCAAGAGTGGACAGACAGACAGACAGATAGACAGATAGCCCTGTGAAGCCCTGTGGTGGGATCTATAGAGACTGAATGGAAAAGCGATGGACAGGCAGCACAATGACATACATACACATACACATACACATACATACACACACACTCCTCTGAATAGGAACATCTCTGTCCCGTCAAAGTCAGACTCATGCCATGTAGGATGCCAAGTCATTACCCAACTCCAAGCACCTCATTAGTCAGCCCAGCGCTTACATATGCTTTGGGACTCCATTCCTCTCTGTATTCCTTCTACCATGAAATATCTTTCATATAATAGTGTGTGTGTGTGTGTGTGTGTGTGTGTGTGTGCGTGTGTGTGTGTGTGCGTGTGTGTGGTTGTGTGTGTGTGTGTGTGTGTGTGTGTGTGTGTTTATATGTATGTTTGTGTGTGTGTGTGTGTGTGTGTGTGTGTGTGTGTGTGTCTGTGTGTGTGTGTGTGTGTGTGTGTGTGTGTGTGTGTGTGTGTGTGTTGTCTAAATCATCTAAGATCACAGAATCACTAGTTTGTTTGTTTGTTTACAACAGGTTGATGATGAGCTGTTTCAGGGTGGCAGAGGAAAGATTTGCCAATGAGTTGCAACATAAACTTGAACATTTTTTACTGATCTTTAAGGCCAGCTGAACTCACAACATAAACTAAACCACTTCTACTAATCCGTAACACCAACTGAACTATTCCACAACATAAACTAAACCATTTCTTCCGTAAGGCCAACTGAACTATTCCGCAACATAAACTAAACCATTTCTTCCGTAAGGCCAACTGAACTCTTCCACAACATAAACTAAACCATTTCTTCCGTAAGGCCAACTGAACTCATCCACAACATAAACTAAACCATTTCTTCCGTAAGGCCAATTGAACTGTTCCACAACATAAACTAAACCATTTCTTCCGTAAGGCCAACTGAACTCTTCCACAACATAAACTAAACCATTTCTTCCGTAAGGCCAACTGAACTCTTCCACAGTAGGCCTCTCCCTCCAGCCTGAGATGGGTGAGATGGATATGGCCAAGTCCAGTGACTGGTCTGGTTTCAAAGCAGTAAATTGATTTCAAATGGTGATTTATGTTCACATTGCTGGCTTAATAAGTTCACCTGTTCAGTGTGGGCATGGTCAGCATGCATTACCTCACACGCACACACACACACACACACACATACACAAAACACACACGCACACACACACACACACACACACACACATAAAAACACGCGCACGCACACACACACACACACACACACACACACACACAAAGAAGTCTGTTCCCACTGAAAGCTGAGATTCAGTTTAACCCCAGGGATTACCCTAGGGATAGCTGTTTCTTTTTTATTTTTACTCTCTCTCTCTGTCTTTCTCTTCTCTCACTCTTTCTCTCTCTTCTCTCTCTCTCTTCTCTCTCTCTCTCTTCTCTCTCTCTCCTAGTTCTCTCCATCTGTGAAATGACTTTCACAGATTGAAGATCCTAAACAGCTGCTCTGCAAGCTATGTGCATACAGACTAAACACAGAGACACGCACACACACACACACACACACACACACACACACACACACACACACACACACACACACACACACACACACACACGTGCACACTGACCTTTCCTGGGGATAGCTCTCATCAACAAAATCAAACGCACACAAATACGCATATTTGACAAATTGATAACAGAAACAAATTCAATCACATAACTCATGGTCAATGGTAATATGAATACAGTCCATTTCAACTGTTAGTGATTTCAATAATTATTGAAGCTTTATGGTAATAAGTGTCAGTGTTTCCCACAGAATTAAATTCTATTTGTGGTGGTAGGTTTGCAGAATTGACTTGAATGCAACAGTTTTTGACAAATTAGTGCAGCGTGTTTATGATGCTAACCAGATTTAAGCACAATTTAGTACAACCTGGAAAATCATTGTGTGGTGGTCAATGTTGATACTGTGGTGGGCCGCCACAAATAAGTCAATGTATGGGAAACACTGAGTGTTGTGGACGTTTGAGAAAATGCATGTTTACATATTGGTGTGTGTGCGTCCGATTATTACACACTTCAATTATTACACTCTTAATCAGCGTACTCCGATGAAGGCAAACTGATCAACAAGTGGTAAATAAACAGGGGCACGTGGATGCATGCATGCACATGGTCCTCTCTCTATGTGTGTGTGTTTGGGGGTGTGTCAGTGTTTATGTCTGTGTGTGTCAATGTGCTACTGTTTTAACACACTGCGCTTGCTGTTTGCTTCTGATTGATATT
>NC_055962.1:13496161-13503661 GCF_018492685.1 Alosa sapidissima
GCAAAGAGAATTTTGGTACTGGAAGCTTGAACTTGGAACTGAAATGAACAATTCTTTGCGTTTCAAATGTCTCCTGTACACACATTCACATGCACTGTGTAGCTAGCACACATTTGCAGAACTCATGCCATTAGCCTTTATCTTTTCCCACACGGTTGCTATTTTAATGGCAATCTCTTGTAGGGCCAGGTAGGTTGGTAAGTGAGAATATGAGAGTGTTTTTTTTCAAAACAATTCATTTTTAATGTGTTTGTGTGAGTCCATTCTTGCGGAGTGAATTTTGGCGTGCGTGCGCGTGAGTGTGTTTGCATGTGTATATTCATCACTGAAGCTGGGGGGTAGGATATTCAGGTCATTTTTTGGAAGGATCAGACTTGAAAAGATTATCCAAAACACTCTCCCCATACACACACACTCACAAACACATACTGTTTCTCACGCAAGCATAATTCCAAACACACAGACACAATATATTGACCCATACAAATCCCTTGTGACCAATCACGAGGTCCGACGGTATTTGTACCAAAACATTATGGAAGAGATAACAGTCTGTCGCAGTCCGGCAGACAATGGTGCACAATCCCCTGAGGCATTCTCTCTTTAGCCTTTCTGTGTCTGCCACCTCTCTTTCTTTCTCTCTCTTTAGCCTTTCTGTGTCTGCTACCTCTCTTTCTTTCTCTCTCTTGCCTTTCTGTGTCTGCCACCTCTCTTTCTTTCTCTCTCTTTAGCCTTTCTGTGTCTGCTACCTCTCTTTCTTTCTCTCTCTTGCCTTTCTGTGTCTGCCACCTCTCTTTCTTTCTCTCTCTTGCCTTTCTGTGTCTGCCACCTCTCTTTCTTTCTCTCTCTTGCCTTTCTGTGTCTGCCACCTCTCTTTCTTTCTCTCTCTTTAGCCTTTCTGTGTCTGCTACCTCTCTTTCTTTCTCTCTCTTGCCTTTCTGTGTCTGCCACCTCTCTTTCTTTCTCTCTCTTGCCTTTCTGTGTCTGCCACCTCTCTCTGTCTCTGTCTGTCTATCTCTCTCCCTCTCTCTCCTCTCTTTACCACTTTCTGTGCTGTTGCCCACTTGTGCTGAGTGTAGTGTGTGTGTGTGTGTGTGTGTGTGTGTGTGTATGTGTGTGTCCATGCTTTTGCATGTGTCCTTTATGTGTATGACATTCTGGAATTGTCTCTGATAGGACGAGATTTCAATCTTCATCAAGCTTCCTGTTCTCATCTCCTGGGAACTTTTTTTTGCCGTATTTCTGGAATAGCAACTCATTAAAACAGTAAATATTGTGACCTCATTCCTCACATATTAATCAAGACACTGTGAGAGCGTGAGTAAGTGTGTGTATGTGTTTGAGTGTGTGTGTGTGTGTGTGTGTGTGTGTGTGTGTGTGTGTGTGTGTATGTGTGTGTGTGTGTGTGTGTGTGTCAGAGAGACTGAGGGCCAGATGTACTAACGCTTTTGCGCCCACTTCAGGCGTATTTGTTTTGCATTGTACGTGTAAAATCATTGCGAGGTATGTACAAACAGGCTGCAATGATGTAAAAGCGCAAACTGCCTGTCGCGGGAGCTGAAAGTGGCAGATTGCGTTTGTCATGTCATGCATATGCATTCATGGGAGGATCCAGGGGAAAGTGGAAGTTTAGCGTAAAAAGATGGGAGGGGAAGAGTAAAGAGCGCCTAGTTATGTATTCCGCGGTATGTACAAAGACTGCTCCTGAAAGCGCATGTCTATTCTGTGCCTAAATACGTCCGCCTTGTAAAATCAGGTGTTAATCCAAATTGCAGTTCAATGCGTCAATAAGAGAACCTTTCAAAGACAACAGAATCGCTATTTAGAGCACCAGTTTTTGTGGTGAAAGTATTTGTACTACCAAAAGCAACCTTAACTTTCTTTGGCCTTTCGAATGTCTTACTTTCACTTTCACGTCATTCACCTAAACTTTCCTACCTGCTAGATTTGACCAATCATCCATAGCCTACGTGCACAAGTAGTTTGAGTAAAACTACTGATCTTCATTATCTCCCTGCTTGTTGACATCTTATCATGTATGGTATTATTTCATGATCCTAAACGTTTGATTCTTTTTAATGTTGTCATCAGTTAACTTCATTCAACTGCGCTTGTGTGTAGGCGCTGCCATTCAGTTGTGGACGTTCGTAAATTGCGATTATGGGCGGAGAAAGGCAGAGAAAGGTGCAGTTTACACTAAGGATTGAACGATTGATAAAAACGATGGAAACTTGGGTCTGACAGCGTTCGCAATCTGCGGTGTGTCCTTGACGCTGATAACGCTACGTTCGCAAATGTACGTACATCTGGCCCTGAGAGTGTGTTACAAAATGTGATTGTAATAAAAAGAGCGCAAAAGATTATGTGTGTGAGTGTGTGTGTGGGGGAGTGCTTACTGTCTCCTGTTGTTTGACATAAACAGGACAAGTCATCAGTATTCCTTGTATAATTATTTCAGTTTGCCTGCATCTGTGATGACAGTGTGTGTATGCGTGTGTGCATGTGTGCATGCAAGTGTGTGTGTGTGTGTCTCTTTCTCTCTATCCTACTGCACTTTCCATGACTGTCACTATGGGGAACCTGAGGCCACACAAGAAATGCTAATTACCTTCCCAGGTAGCTCACAACTCTAGAATCAGACGGAGTCTGCAGAGACTTTGTTAACTACGTTAGTATGGGAAGTCATACAGAGGATACATCTTATCTTACCAGTCTCTCTCTCTCTCTCTCTCTCCCTCTGTGTGTGTGTGTGTGTGTGTGTGTGTTTGTGTGTGTGTGTCTGGCCATGCCCTGGTCAAATTGAGTTCCTGTGCTGTGTGCCCGTGCCCTCTCTCAAATTCAAATTCAAATTCAAATTCAAAGTCCTTTATTGGCATGACAGTTTGAGTACAGTGTTGTTGCCAAGCCAACATTTGTGTTACGAATGACACAGTAATATGACACAGTAATATGACACAGTAATATGACACAGTAATATGACACAGTAATATGACACAGTAATATGACAAGAGAAAGAAAAAAGAAATACAGCCATATGAGTCTAGACTCATGGTACTAGACCTTTTTTTTTAATTGTCGTAGAATTGTTCAGAAAATTGCTTTAAAAAGCTTAAACTGTTAACCATGTTGTTAGTCGCTTTGGTTAAAAATGTGTCAGCCAAATGTAATGTAATGAGTCTAAACATGCCAATACAGAATGAACAGTTTCTTCCTCTCTCTACATGGTGAATGGTGGCCAGATGTGTGCAGGTGTGCCAGGTGGTGGCCTGCTGATTGGCAGGGGAATAGGAGGCTTGTTTATTCCATCCTGGCTGTACTCCCTTCCTCCTGGCCTGACATGGCATCCCCTGGACACTGATCTGCACCACATGAGTGTTTCAGCGCTCACTACACTAATGCTCTCTACACTCTTCATCATGGTCTTTACTTATCATTTGACATCTGCATGAGGCCTCTCCTTCATGTTTCCATGCTTGAGCTTACATGTGTTACAGTGTGTGTGTGTGTGTGTGTGTGTGTGTGTGCATATATATATATGTGTGTGTGTGTGTGTGTGTCTGTGTATGCATGTGTGTGTGCGTGCATGTGTTCATGCATGTTAAAACTGAAGTAATAGAAGTGACACAGGGTCTTCATTTTATCCGAACATCATCTGTAACCTGCCATATGGCACTTTCATATAGCTGGAGAGAGGGATAGAGAGACTGATGTGGAGAGATAGAGAGGGGGAAGGGGATGGAACGAGAGTGAGAGTAAAACACCCAGGAAAAGACTGATAACATCACACGTGACTTTGATATACTACCAGTACATGAAAAAAAATCACAACACACACACAAACACACAATTTCACCCATACACACTACCAAACACACACAGACACACACACACACACACACACACACACACACACACACACACACAAACATACTGACACAAACACAAAGAAACACAGACACACACACACTACTGGACTGTTGTAGTGCTGTCAGTTGGCCCTCTAATGAAGCTTAATCAGTGGGGCAGATTAAACGCCAACACGTGGCCTAATCAGCAACAAACTCAGTGGCTCACACATATTCACCTACACACACACACACACACACAGAGAGAGAGAGAGAGAGAGAGAGAGAGAGAGAGAGAGGAGAGAGAGAGAGAGAGAGAGACAGAGAGAGAGAGACATGACCTAATCAGCAACAAAATATAGCAGCTCATGGATACACACACACACACACACACACACACACACACACACACACACACACACACACACACTTAATCAACAACAAGTGTGGCTTAATCAACAACAAACACAGCAGAGCAATGTGCCATGCCACACCAAACTAATGACCAATCGCAGCAGCTCTGCCAGTCCCTGACACTTTCCGTTGATTGGAGATCTCTGTTGGGACCTAAAGGTATCTCTATAGAGGAAGCTGAGGTCTATTGGGCACCATGGTTCCGGAATGTTCTCATGTGGTTCTACTCCCCTGGTGAATTCTTAGCTCACTGCAGAATCAAGCCTATTAGGATGTTAAAGGTAAACTATGCAGTATTGGCAATTTCCTTACTGCTTTCTCGGTTTTTGCTTTTTTTTTCCGCTGGCTCTGTCATGACGAATGTCTGAGAAACTCCATCGCTACCTTTTTCTAGCCGGTGCCTGGCGTGTATGTGTATTTGAACGCAGTAAAGCAATTCGCTACACTCGTTATCCTTCCTGACGCTGAGGCCGTCGGCCCGCCGGCCCACAGTTGCAAGGGAGGTTTTTCCGCTCACAGGCGCTAGGGGGAAGCGAGACGGCCACCATTCCACCCGAAAAAAGTCATATAACCATCCCAATGACTCTGAAGCTATTAAATTAATGTAAATTAAGCTAAAAAACTTGCATATTAAGCTAAAAAAACCTGCATAGTGTGCCTTTAAGATGTTTGATAAATTACTAAGTTGGTTAATCTTGTTGTTGTTTGTTGTGGTTGGTTATTATTTTTCCTCACAAACCCCTACCTCACCACCAGACCAAAGCCACCCTCTGTCAGGTTGATGGTTAGGACTGGGTCTCCTCTCCTAAAAAGCTGCTGTTATGTTGCCGTCCGTGGCATTGGACCACTATGACCTGGTGATTAGGAGACGCTCAGGTAATATAATGTAATAATGTAGCTTTGTCTAATGAGCCATCAATGGGGACCCGTCGAGGAAGAACACACACAGACACACTTGCACATACACCAGACACGCGCACGCACACGCACACACACACACACACACACACACACACACACACACACACACACACAGACACACTTGCACATACACCAGACACGCGGCACGCACACGCACACACACACACACACACACACACACACACACACACACACACACACACACACACACACACACACACACACAACACACACACAAACGACACAAGATACAAAGACACAAAGACTCAAATACAAACAATATCTCTCCAATAAAGGCATAAAACACAACATCTCCTGTGCATATGAAGGCAGACAGAAAGACACACACACACACACCTGAGATGTACATGCACATGTCATTTCCACTGCTGCCCTCATGAGCCAGCGTTTTAATCCGTTTTTAATGTAAAGGGTGGAGAGGGACTTTTCTAAAGCATTTTTGTGCTCAAGCAGACACGCAAAATACCCTTCCACACACACACACACACACACACACACACACACACACACACACACACACACACACACACACACTCCAAAACAGAGATGCCCTTCCATACACGTCTAGGTTATATACACATAAACATACACAATCACACAGGCAGATTCATAAATTAATTATGGTTTGTTGACGGTTTGGGCCTCTTTGTGTTCCTAGAACAACACTATCCTCTTTGTCTGCTGTGTGTGTGTGTGTGTGTGTGTGTGTGTGTGTGTGTGTGTGTGTGTGTGTGTGTGTGTGTGTGTGTGTGTCTGTGTGTGTACACATCTGTGTGTATGTATATGTGTGTAGTTATCAATGCATGTGTGTGTACTTGTGTGTGTGTGTGTGTGTACGTGTGTGTGTGTGTGTGTGTGTATACGTGCATATGTGTGTGTTTGTGTGTGTGTGTGTGTGTGTGTGTTGTGTGTGTGTGTGTGTGTGTGTGTGTGTACACATCTGTGTGTATGTATATGTGTGTAGTTATCAATGCATGTGTGTGTACTTGTGTGTGTGTGTGGTGTACGTGTGTGTGTGTGTGTGTATATACGTGCATGTGTGTGTGTTTGTGTGTGTGTATGTGTGTAGTTATCAATGCATGTGTGTGTGTACGTGTGTGTGCAGATTTATGAGTTCATGCACTGTTAGTCTGACTGTGTAGGAGTGACCCTTACGGGGAAATGGAAAGCGGAGATTAAATCCTGCCACTTCCTTGATGATTCCCATCAAACTACTCCTCACTCCCGCCTCCTCGCCTAGACAGCCCACCTCATTGGACCACTGGCACGCTCATCATGTCTGCTTCATGCTTGATTGGTTAATGACTCTGTGGTCCTTGTGGGGTAGCTGTGTGTAATGGTGTGGGTAATTACCCTGTCTGCTAACAGTGATTGGCATTTGTGGGTGTCCGTCACAGTCCAGTGACCAATGACGGAGTAGCCTCCTGCCTGCACTCTATTTGGGTTAAAGGTGTGTGTGTGTGTGTGTGTGTGTGTGTGTGTGTGTGTGTGTGTGTGTGTGCGTGTATAGAGATTACCTGAGTAGAACATTAACCAATGATCATTACCGGCCCAAATTACCCACAATCCCCTTGGGTCATCACATTTCCTGAAGCACGCTGACATACAAACGCCAGGAGCGTCGTCTAAATTATGATTTATTTGTCATTTACCCTCCATTCACATCCTCTCTGTCTCTCACCCCCTGTCCTGCTCTGGATTGCTGTATACCTCATGTTGTATGACTGAGTGTGTGTGTGTGTGTGTGTGTGTGTGTGTGTGTGTGTGTGTGTGTGTGTGTGTGTGTGTGTGTGTGTGTGTGTGTGTGTGTGTGTGTGTGTGTGTGTGTGTGTGTGTGTGTGTGTGTGTCCACTGATTCCCCTGGGATGACCTCTGCTGATTAGTATCTCAATCTCTCAGGGATGTTTCCATCCTTATCTCTTCCTGCAGCACCCCCTTCCAACCCCTACCCTCTCCTTATGCTCTCTCTTTCTTTCTCTCACTCTACCTCCATCTCTCTTTCTCTCTCTACACTTCTCTCCTTTTTCACTCTGTGTCTCTCCATACTCTCTCCCTCTCTCTCTTTCATATTGTGTGTCATTATTTCCACTCACCTACCATCCCCCACTCAATCTCTCTCTCTCTCTCTCTCTCTCTCTCCATCTTTATCCCTCAATCCTTTTTGCTCTCTTAATTGAACAGTGGCTGCTGTGGATTTAAATGTTTTTTTAGCCAACACTAACAGCAAAACAACAACCACACACATACACACACCACACACACACACACACGCACGCACACACACACACACACACACACA
>NC_055962.1:13506161-13512692 GCF_018492685.1 Alosa sapidissima
GACTAGTCAGAGTGGCTGCCTACAGGCATGCTCAAACATGTCCTAAAACAACCCTTAACGTTCGTTTTCAAAACTGTGCAACTCACCGAGTGGTTAGTGGTGTTCGTTGATGTTCCAAAACAAGTAGCTAACTCTCAAAGGGACTCAACAGTGCTAAATACCGGAATTTTCCTTTAACTCAAAACACCTGTTTAGGCCTATGTCATTTTGATCAATAACAAATATCACATGCAGCCATACATACAATTCTCACTCCACATGTATTATAATGTGATATAATATTGAGTATTCATTATTGAATGCTGCTTAGCTGGAATGACGTTTTTCACTATCATCCTATTTTAAAGCAGGCCTACCTGCGGGCATGTAATTGGGCTATGGGTTTTCTACAGAAATAGCATGTTTGAACGGCCACTGCACTAGTTGTTAAGAAATGATCCATCTTCATCAGTCGGTTCCTCTCTATCTGCACTGTTGTTTGTTCTGTTTTCTGCCAACTCACTAGTTTCTCAACACATCCATCGCTCTATTTCTCTCCTTCCTTACACATCCTTCATCCCTTCATCGCTCCACCCACTCGTCCTCCTCAGCCATTAACATCTATCTCTTCTATCCATTTACGGGCTCTGTGCATCCATCTATTTGTCAAAGCATTGGTCTTTTTTCTCAGTCAGCTGTTTCTCTGTATGTCTGCATGTGTGAATGTGTGTGTGTCTGTGTGTGCTCTGTGCATGTTTGTGGAACAGTCTGTGTGAACAGTCTCTCTCTCTCTCTCTCTGTGCGTGTGTGTGTCTCTCTGTCTGTGTGTGTGTGTGTGTGTGTATGTGTGTGTGTCTGTGATCGGTGTGTGCATGTATGTGTGTGTCTCTCTCTGTGTGTGTGTGTGTGTGTGTGTGTGTGTGTGTTTGTGATCCTGTTAGCCTCTTCATCAAATCCCTCTCTGCCCCTCCCCTCTCACCTCTTTCCCTCCCTCTCCTCTCTGCCCCTCCCTCTCACCTCTTTCTCCCTCCCTCTCCCTCTGCTCTCTTCCCTTCTTTCTCTCTTCCTCTCCTCTTTCCCTCCCTCTCCTCTGCTCTCTTCCCTTCTTTCTCCCTCCCTCTCACCTCTGCCCCTCCCTCTCACCTCTTTCCCTCCCTCTCCTCTGCTCTCTTCCCTTCTTTCTCTCTTCCTCTGCTTCTCTCCTTCCTTCACATTCTCTCTCCATCTTCCCATCTCTCTCTCTCCTCTCCACCCCTTCATCCTATCTGTCCTTCATGGCTGCTCCACTCTAACACATTGCAGCATGTCCATTTCACTTAGGGCACACACACACACACACACACACACACACACACACACACACACACACACACACACACACACACACACCAGATTCACTAAGGCTGCATTTTGACAGATGTGGCACAGTGTGTTTGATTTGCTGATCACTGTAACCTGAATACTGCATACTGCAGCAGACACAAACAGTGTGTGTGTGTGTGTGTGTGTGTGTGTGTGTGTGTGTGTGTGTGTGACTGAAGAATGTATTGCGAGCTGTCACCAAGGAAAATGGGATGGTTTAATCCCTTTATAGCTAATATGTCATCCTTTTATTTTCTCTGCCTCCCGTCTTACCATCACTCTATTTCTCTTTTTCTCCATGTTACACACACACACACACACACACACACACACACACACATCTAGCCGTTGCGTGTGTTTCCTTGTTATGTGTTCCTAAATGACTCAGTGCTGTACTAAAGCATGTGGCTTTTAGAAATGAGGGGGGGGGGAGGGTGATGATACGAGGTGCATTATGGGAGAGACAGAACCCGTTGTGTCTGCTGTGGTACAGTAGCCATCAAAACTTGGCATCGGTCCAACACATAGACGCTCCTACACACACACCCACACAAAACACAAAAGACTGATCTACTAGCTGACACACAACTCACAGACACACAGTTCCAAATTGGAACATCAATAAACTTTCCATCTTTGCACACACACACACACAGAGACTCACACAGACAGACACACACGCATACACACACATACGAACACACACAAAATAAAATAAACACGAAGGGGCATATACCTTCGGTAAGCCCAAACTACATTTACATAGAAATTGAAAGCTCAGAGGTGGCAAAGCATTTGAACAAGCACCTCCACTTACACACATCGACCCACATGCACATTTTCCCCTCTCCTCTCTCTCTCTCTCTCTCTCTCTCTCTCTCTCTCAGACACACACACACACACACACACACCTGAATACTAAATTAGCCTGAAGCTGCTCTGCATGCTAATTACTTTGGAGCAGGTGGAAATGTCATCTGATGCAAACAGGAAGTCACCGCTCGTGTCAGACATGCAGGCGAGTCTGCATGGAAAAATTAAACAGAGCAGAGGTATCCCATAATAACCTACATTCAGCGACGGGTGTATCTCACCCTGTAAAGCAGCTTATCCTACACAAACACACTTACACACACACAATGAATGCCGTTGGAAAAAAGAATGGAAAAATGGAAATATTACCATCAACAGCAGATATCTTAATGTACTGCAATTTAATCAAGTATATTTTATTCTTCAATTCTACAATTGTAATATATTTCTGAATGCATATCTTATATCCACAATGCAATATTTCATATAAGAATATGACACATGTCCATATATGTCTGTGTATGTCTGTGTGTGTGTGTTTGTGTGTGTGTGTGTGTGTGTGTGTGGGGGGGGGGGTGATGTGCTCCTTCAGGTGATTGCAGTGATGTTGACAGGGGGGGGGGCAGATGCAGAGGAGAGGAGAGAAAATAAGAAAGGAATATGAAAGAAAGGACAGTATAGAAGAAGAGAAGAGCAATGACTTAGAGGTGAAATTATGGTGTATGGAAAGAGACAAAATTATGATGGAGGTGAAGACAAACACACACACACACACACACACACACACACACACACGCAAACGCAAACACAAACACAAACACATGCACACACACAGACACAGACACAGACGCACACACACACACACAAACCTACGCACGCACGCACACACACACACACACACACACACACACACACAAACACACACACACGGACACACACACATTTATAAACAGTGCCTGAAGCGCCGCTGTTCATCAAAACCCTCAGCGTGTGAATCACCCAGACACTGCAACGGGAAAGCTGGCAGAATCGCCACAGAGACGAGAACATTGGCGAAGTTTGCGTGACAGAGGAACACATTCCATCAGACGCTCCCTAACTCATCAAAACCACAGACAGACAAGGGCCACCAGGAATGCCTCCAGCACTTAGTGTGTCTTTGTGAGTAAGAAGAGAAACAATCAGCTATTTAATTACTGATACCTGTGTGTGTGTGTGTGTGTGTATGTGTGTGTGTGTGGGTGTATGTGTGTGTATATGCATGTACTGGTGTGTGTCTCGGCGTGTGTGTGTGTGGGGCTCAGGTACTGTCTTTGAGAGTGTGTGTGTGTGTGTGTGTGTGTGTGTGTGTGTGTGTGTGTGTGTGTGTGTTTGTGTGTGTGTGTGTGTGTGTGTGTGTGTGTGTGTGTGTGGTTGTGTGTGTGTGTGTGTGTGTGAGCGCATGTGTAAAGGGAAGAATGTGTTAATATCTGTGGCATTTGATCAGATCAGATGCCACAAATCCCTGCCCCAGGTAAGCAGGACTTTTAAAGAACCGCATACCTCAGGATATCCCCAGTTTAATAGTCTTAATCAATCACATGCAAAATATCACTGATGACAGACATATGGGCGATATATTACTCTGTGCTCGACTAACTGGTCTGAATTGGCAGTGGTCCAGGTAATTAGTCATGCGGTAGAGCGGTGTGTGTTTTCTTGTACTGTCTGCCTGAGTGCATTGGCATTGGCCCATATAGCTATGAGCATGGAATGGCTTGACTGAAGGCGTTTGAGTGAGCTCTGCATTCCAGCGATAGGATTGTGTACATCTTTGACTGAACCCTTGTATGTGGAGGGGTATGTGTGTGTGTGTGTGTGTGTCTGTCTGTGTGTCTGTGTGTGTGAGAGAGAAAGAGATGGAGGTAGACATACAGTATATGGTGAATGTGACTATATTCATACGTTTTGGAAAAGCATCTGCTAAATGAATAAATGTATACATATGCTTGAAGCATACATAAAGAAAACACCTACGGACATGCATGAAGAGAAAATCCGCCAGTGGATTTCTCCTGGCTAACTTTCTTTCTCTCTCCCTCTCTGACACACACACACACACACACACACACACACACACACACACACACACACCAAGGTGTGAAGCATGGGCCCAAACTTAATCTACCGCATTAAAGCTCAGAGGATTTTTACCATCTGACGCCTCCAGTGAAAACCCACTCCAGCAGCTGGTGAGGCTTACCCGCCTCCAGCCCTGCTCCGCCAGCGGCTGACCCCTACGTCAGGCACCCTCACTGGGCAGCTACCTCACAAAGGGACCCTCTCCAAATAGTTCCATAAGGCCCCAATGGAGCTTTTGTCCACTACAATTGTGTGACTCAAAAATGATCAATGAATGAAGTGAACACACATCAACGAAAAATTTTAAACCGGTGCTGGGTATAAGGCTTAGCCGACATATGAAAAAACGAAGAAGACCGTGATAAAGAGATAAAGAAGACCTCTGGTTGAAACGTTGTAGCTTGTTAAACCACTCTGGGAGCTTAAAGAATAGTGTGCGGTATCTTTTTGTTTTTTTACTCAAAAAGGATCCCTCCTCATATACTGTATCAATTGTATATACAGCTCTGGATAAAAATTAAGAGACCACTGCACATTTTTCTGTCATCCTACAGTTGCTGAGTGACATTCGATTGAGTTGACGGTCATATTCAAATTTGTAGTGGTCTCTTAATGTTGAATATGACCGTCACTCAGCAACCGTAGGATGACATCAGATCAAATGTGCAGTGGTCTCTTCATTTTTCTGTTATACTGTATACCCATATTCAAGATAACAGTTAGCCAGCTAGGTGTCTGACAATGAGCAATGAGCCTCGTTAATTAAACTATCAAGAGGCCAAAAGTCTATTGTTGAATTGCCCTCATTGTATTGCATGTATTCAATGCATGCAAATGACCTGGAGAGAGCACCCAGGGAATGATAGCAACATTTTTAGTTGGCTGCTGCTAACACCCCCCCCCCCCCCCCCCATTCCCAGCTAGAGTCAGGCAGCTGAAATCCCCCTTTTAGGAGCAGAGAGAGCTCTCCAGTGTGCTCATATAGCTGTCCATCCATCCACTCATTCATCCACTCATCCATCCATCCATCCATCCATCCACTCATTCATCCATCCATCCACTCATTCATCCACTCAATCATCCACTCATTCATCCATCCATCCATCCACTCATTTATCCATCCATCCATCCATCCACTCATTCATCCATCCATCCATCCATCCACTCATTCATCCATCATCCACTCATTCATCCATCCATCCATCCACTCATTCATCCATCCATCCATCCATCCATCCATCCATCCATCCATCCATCCACTCATTCATCCATCCATCCATCCATCCATCCACTCATTCATCCATCCATCCATCCACCCCTCACTGCTCCCCGAGTACCGCTGTTGTTGCAGGCAGCTCACTGCGTCGGGATTAGTGTGTGCTTCACCTGTGTGGACTGTGTGCTGAGTGTGTTTCACTAATTCACGGATTGGTATAAATGCAGAGACCAAATTTCCCTCACAGGATCAAAAGAGTATTCCTATACTTATACTTACTTATACCATCCATTCATCCCACTCATTCATCATCCAACCATGTACCCACTCAGGCTAGCTAAGCCCCAACAGATTGGGTATGATCCCCCGCCATTCCACAGCTGAGACCACACAGCATTCAGTAGCATGCGGCACCAAACATACCACTGGAAAAAAGTTTTCCAGTTTACAACAAAGCTAGCTGGCTATCTGGGGAGGGTAGCCTTAGGGGAATAGAGAGAACTTCAATCCCCTCCCTCCATCCAACCATCCATCCCTCCATCCATCCATCCACCCATTTCTCCATCCATTCCCTCAGGCTAGCTGACCCCCAGCAGATGGAGTGCGGTGTCCATCACTGAAGCCTCCAGCTGCTGCCAAACTATGATTACAGATCGTAGCCATGCTAGAATGCTACAGCTCGGCACACAACCTGGAAGGAGGGAGATTGCATTCTCACGTAAATGAAGTGATGGTGCTTGCCAGAGTTCTCCTGAGTGTGTGTGCGTGTGTACTGTACTGTATGTGTGTGTATATGTGCGTGTGCGTGTGCGTGTGCGTGTGCGTGTGCATGTGCGTGTGTGTGTGTGTGTGTGTGTGTGTGTGTGTGTGTGTGTGTGTATGTGTGTGTGATGTTGAACTGTAAGGTTTTGATAGCTTTTCTTCATACTCTTCAGCTCCGCACACCTGGATGGAGGGAGATAGCTGCTGGTCTGAAGTCCACTAAATGGTGTCAGTAAGTCTGTGATGTTACTGAGCTGAGAAGTTCTTGATAACTCCTG
>NC_055962.1:13513192-13515692 GCF_018492685.1 Alosa sapidissima
AGTGATAATGGAGGAGTGTGAATGAGTCACTGGGTAATTCTGAGAGAGCCAGCAGAGGTCAGAGAAACTCTGTGTTTTTTGGAGAGAACCGCTGGTCGGATTTCAACTGCTGCAAACCAGTTTAGTACTGTGACCCTTCACTGGATTCACACATACATACACTTTATCACACATTTACACACACACACACACACACACAAACACACACATACACACACACACACACTCATGTGCACACACACAAACTCTCTCTCACACACACACACACGCGTGACACACACATGCACACTAATTTAAAGACAAAAAAACAGAATAATATTAAGGTAGATTGAGAGGGGGATAGCTTGACCAAGATCCAAAGAATAAGAGACAGATTGACAGATAAAATCATGAGCTTGAGACATTACCAGTTTTGCTGCGGTTTAACTCACATGATTGGCTGAAGCCTTTCTTAAAAGACCTGATTTGATTGGCTGAAGCTGTTTAAGTCAGCGCAGGGCTGGAGAACTTGGATGGAAGCCCTTTAATATCTGATATGGCTGAATAAGCTGTTGTTCATATAACAGCACAATAACTCATGACATTATTGGATGATGACCTTTGGGTATTTACTCAGGACTCTGGGTTATTAGAGACCAGATGTGATGCTCACTCACGGGCAACCCACGCACAGACACACACACACACACACACACACACACACACACCACACACACATTAGCCTGCAGAGAGAGAGAGAGAGAGAGATGGATGCACACAGGAGCACAAGCGCGTGCGCGCACACACACATACACACACACACACACACGCACACACTAATAAAACGAATCTTGTTCATAGATCTTTGAGGTTTTTGGGTGTTTCGTGTCATAGCCCGCGTTTAATCTGTGGATGAGAAGGCAGCTCTTGATCCTGCAGCCCATTCCCCTCATTACAGACTCATCATTCCAGGCCATTCTAATCACAGCACCAGCGCACCACAGAGCACACACAGCCCAAAATCTGCTGACGGCCATACATAGTTAATATCTACCCAAATCAGCAGCACCACATTCTGCCTCTCTCTCTCTCTCTCTCTCTCTCTCTCTCTCTCTCTCTCTCTCTCTCTCTCTCTCTCTCTCTCTCTCTCTCACACTCATACACAAACACACACACACACACACACACACACACACACACACATTGACATTGCCTAACTCACACATGCACATTATCCCTGAAGACACACAGGCAGAATTTTAAACACACACTCTTATGCCCCCCCCCCCCCCCACACACACACCACACCCACACACACACACACACACAAACAGAATGACTGATTAAACAGAATCTGAAATCACAGCAGACAACAAAACATGGTAGCTGGTGTAACACTGATAGGTGATGGCACCAATCCACACAGCACCTCTAAACTTCAGCCAAGGTCCAGCATGATCTGATCAGGTCTTCTCTGGCCAGAGTACAAACACTATAGTCTACATTAGTTTGCATCTTCGGGTTTGCTTCAGAGCTGAACTGGAACCCAACTTTCTCAGTAATGTTGCTGGACAGAGTTGCTGTGTGCTGTTAGGCACTTTTCCCATAGTAATTAGATAAATGTATTTTTATCGAGGCAACTTAATAATCAACAGTAATCATAAGAGGGTTGGGATCAGTCAATCTGAACACCCTGATTGCACCTATAAGGAATCACATATCTTCATATCTTAAATACTCTACTAACGACAACCTCAGAAGTGGCCTCGTTCAGATCAGTCATTTCATATCATTAAAGGTGCCATCAGCGATTCAATGCCATTTCTAACGTATAACACTTTTATGTCACATTCAGCGTATATCTCCACCATGCTCCACCAGCCATCATGACCACATTCTACCGAGGCACCATTGAGAGCATCCTCTCCAGCTGTATCGCTGTGTGGGGCGGAAGCTGCACTGAATACAACAGGAAAGCCCTGCAGCGCATAGTGAACACAGCTGGAAGGATTATTGGTGCTTCACTCCCCTCCCTGAAGGACATTTACACCACCCACCTCACCCGCAAGGCGACCAAAATTGTGAGTGATGCAAGTCACCCCGCTCACAATCTGTTCGATCTACTGCCCTCTGGGAAGAGGTACAGAAGCCTGCGCTCCCGCACTACCAGACTCACCAACAGCTTCATACACCAAGCTGTAAGGATGCTGAACTCTCTCCCTCCTCTCCCCCCTCCACCCTCAGCTACATAACATCCTGGACATTGGACCCACAATGGCCGCGTGCACTACTCCACTTGCACACTTGCACACTTGTACACTTTACACTTGTTGTTGTTGTCCTGAAAACACAACACATCTGCTGCTCTTACATAACTTGCACCACTATGTCACTTTCTTTCTTACTTAGGTCAAACAGAACTACACAAGCCTTTTATTGGCCTGACTTTGCACTAGTATTTTATTGACTGTCTATGCACAATTTCAACCAAATTTTGCTGCTCTTATTTTTTTCATTATTA
>NC_055962.1:13523192-13530692 GCF_018492685.1 Alosa sapidissima
TGTGAGAGAGGGGTGCGTGTGTGTGTGTGTGTGTGTGTGTGTGTGTGTGTGTGTGTGTGTGTGTGTGTGTGTGTGTGTGTCACATGTACAAGTAGTGTTGCACGATGTATCGATACTAAAAAGGTATCATGATGCCTTCACGCAAAAAACGATACGATTTCCGACATTTTTAGAATCGATACTTTATTAAAATTAACGTTCTGTGTCTGCGTGAACTGCTGCTCTCACTGCTCCTTGCACGCATCTAGGCAAGTGGGCGTGTCAAGCAGGCAGCTCGTCAACATACAGTAGTTCTTTGCCGACCGTCCTCGGCCTTGTGGATAAAACAAAAGGTGAAGTGAAATCTGCAACTATTTCGGATACATCGCGAATAGTGAAGGCAAGCCATCAGGTACACAGAGGCCCGTTTGTGAAATATGTTTCAAAGTCATTTAAAAGCAGTAGGCTATGCATGGAACTTGGCTAAACACCTCGCAGATATATCCCAACATTTTTGTTCAAAGAACGACAGGTTAACGAATATGCTATAGAAAACACGACTACATGGTTAGTGCCAAGTTCTTCTCTCTGTTTTAGTCTAGCCTAAGTGAAACGAGTATGGTTCTCTGGGATAAAGCGAACCTTCCTTCATCAATGAATTTTTACGAGACATAACGAGCTGTAATCATTTTGACGAGACATATCGAGCTGTAATCATAGGGTGCTAACGTGATGAAAGCGCAATGTTCACGCCAGAATAACATTACCATAACTTGTAAACAATCTATTTCATGTTCGGTCAGTACTACTGGTAATATTTGTCATGGCATGTAGACTGCAATTTGTTCAATAAGTATTGCCCAGATGTAGGATAGGCTACCCGAAATGCGCTAATTAAAGCCCACAGCATATAATACCACCAAAGCGTGTTGAGTCCTAATAATAATAGCAGGTTATTGTTACGTGGTAGCAAATCATGTTATCAAAGAAATAGACGTAGGCTAATGTAGGAATGCACACAGACATATTGCAACAGGTAATGGTGTAGGCCTATCTGACGAAGACCTGAGTGGTTGGAACGTCAGACTTGTACACTGGGCGCAAAGAAGAATATCCTCACATTTTTCCCTTTGCAACTGTCAAAGAAATCCCATGAACACGGGAAGGCCTAGGGAAGCCTTTACTGTACATCAGATGGCCTAAAGATTAGGCCCCTCTGCATAGCATTCAGTGATTTGCATGCAGTAATTTCAACACTGACCTTGATCTAGCCTAGTTTGGCTATTTAAAGCTACTTTATTGGCAAAACACAACACAATGTAATGAACTATAACAAAAAATAAAGGACTTAATCACACAAAGTAGGCCTACTATTTTACTGACTATAAAAATAATAATTATGTAGGAAGTTTAGAACCCAGAATTGACCTGCACACTACAAAAGTGCACCGAATTCAACACAAATTACTCAATACACTTGGAGGAGGTATGAGTCCTTTCTTTTCCAGATATCTTAGGATTTCGCCGTAGTATCGTGTCAGTATCGAGCATCGTGATATTTATGGCAGGTATCGTATCGAAGTCATACTTTTGGTATCGTGACAACACTATGTACATGCACACAGAAATGACTCTCAGCTGGTGACAGGCAAGGACATATTGGGCAGCAGTAATACAGCTGTCTGTATCTTCTCCCAATTATTTTTGGGAAGTATTTATTGCGAATTGATTCGAACATCATCTCTGCACTGCTGGCATAGACGCTCGTCTTTTGGAAGCCATGTCTCTTTGTGTCTTCCTGTTTCTATGACTAAACGGTGTTCACTGAGTCTGTATTTCATTAGTGTGCGTCTGAAATTTGTTTCTTTTATTCTCTCTCTCTCTCTCTCGTTGTCTCTCCCCCATCTCTCTCCCTCTCTCTCGTACTCCCTCTCTCTCTACCACTCTCTCTCTCCATCTCTCTTTCTCTCCCCTTCTCCCTCTCTCTCTCTCTCCCACTCCCTCTCCCCTTCTCCCTCCATCTCTCTCCCACTCCTCTCTCTCTCCATCTCTCTCTGCCTGTTCTCTTTCCTCACTTCCTATGTCCTTTTTCAGTATCTCTCCTAATTTCCCATCTCTCACACCAGCTTTCACACCTCCCACTCTCTCCTCCCTTCCTCCCTCTCCCTCTCTCTATCTCTCTCTCTCTCTCTCTCTCTCTCTCTCTCTCTCTCTCTCTTTCACCATTTTCCATGTATTACCCTTTCCTATTATTTCTCCTCTGTAGGTGTGTGTGTGTGTGTGTGTGTGTGTGTGTGTGTCTGTGGTGATGGGGTCGGTGGGGTTGTAGGGGGGGTGGGTATATGTGTATGTATGTGTGTGTGTGTGTGTGTGTGTGTGTGTGTGTGTGTGTGTGTGTGTGTGTGTTCCTGCTGAGCAGCTCTCATAGGCGTGCATGCAGTGCGGCATGAGGGGAGAGGATGTGGTGAATGGCGAGAGCAGTAAAGGCTCCCAGAGGACTCTGGGAATTCCTGAGGGTCAACTCAGGAACGCTGATCACCGCCCTGGGAGCTTCTCTTCCCATCACAGGGACATGACAAGGAGGAAGCATTCAGACAGGGTGGGGACAGAGGAAGGGACACTGGGCCACTAGGACACTGTGTGTGTGTGTGTGTGTGTGTGTGTGTGTGTGCGCGCATGTGTGTGTATGTATATTTGTGTGTGGGTGGATGGGTGTGCTTGTGTGTATGTATGTATGTATGTATGTTTGTGTGTGTTTGTGCATGTGTGTGTTTGTGCATGTGTGTGTTTGTGCATGTGTGTGTGTGCTGTCAACCTGCACTTATTTAGTGCAGGTTGACAGCACATGGACCCATAGTGGCCAGGTGAGAAGGGTTAATGTTCACATGAATTCCCATCCTGGGAGATGACATGACAGCTATGTGTACACGACAAGAGAGAGAGAGAGAGAGAGAGAGATGGAGAGAGAGGGAGAGAGAGAGAGAGAGAGAGGTAGAGAGGTAGAGAGAGAGAGAGGGAGAGGGGGGGTTAGCAGAAGGATGAGACAGAGAAGAGAAGCGCTAAATGATTAGAAATAGAAAAAAACAGGAAGAAGGAGGTAAAACAGGAGACAGATAAAACATGAGGAGAAGAAGGGATGAGAGAAAAGAAAGGAGAAATAGAGTGAGTGAGAGTGAATGGGCAGAGATAGAAAAGAAAAGAATAAACAGATGAGAAAAATGAAAGAAAGAGAAATGCATGAGAACTGAGAAGAATGAAGGTTAGAGGAGGGAAGAGAGGAGAAGTGAAGAGTGGAGGAAAAGAGAAGAGGAGAGAAGAGAAGAAAAGATAAGGGAAGAGGAGAATAGAAGAGGAAAAGTTAAGAGAGGAGGAGAAGAGAAGAGGAGAAGTGAAGAGAGGAGAATGGAAGAGAAGAGAAGAGAAGAGAAGAGAGGAGGAGATGAGAGAAGAGAAGAGAAGAGAGGAGGAGATGAGAGAAGAGAAGAGAAGAGAAGAGAAGAGAAGAGAAGAGAGGAGGAGATGAGAGAAGAGAAGAGAAGAGAAGAGAAGAGAAGAGAAGAGAGGAGGAGATGAGAGAAGAGAAGCAGAATGCTGTAAACAGGCACATAGAACAGGTGAAATAAATGAAGAAGTATGAAGAGCTGTATAAACCCATGAGGAGCAGAACATGGAGGACACTGGAACACACTGTGGTGGATGACATATTCATCATGACCTTATTTGGAAAAGGTCAACAAGTTCACATGAGCATTTTCCATTTCCCCATCAATCACACTCACATGACTGACCTACTCCCAGATGGATGTGAGTGTGATGATGACATCACCTCAAGGACACTTCCGGTATCATTTTCCTACTCAATCATTCTGATCCATCACCAATATGGGTCATTTGACCACATCACCATCATTTATCAATCAATACTGAGGCCATGCAGAGATCAATCAGACTGATCTGGCACGTAAAGAGATTCTGCCCTCGGCTAACTGTAAAGGCCTCCCTCTCTCTCTCTCTCTCCATCTCTCCCTCTCTGTGTGCGGTTGTATGTGTGTGTGTTTGTGTGTTTGTGTTTCAGAGTGTAATTGAAACAATGACAACACAGGTCATCTGATCAATAGCAGCATATTTGATCATTGATCTTTTGTTTCTAGACGCATATCCATCTAATACCATATGTAGTACTGTGCAAAAGTGTTAGGCACCCATTAGATTTGTTGTTTTAGCAATGTGATGATGACCATGTATGTTTATTTATCATTGACTTTATTAGAATCCAACCAGAAGATAGAGGGAATATAAAAATATGTGCATTTCTGGTTCAGGTTCTAGTCTTTTGCATCCATTCCATTGGTTGTTTTTGCAGTGTTATAATGACCAACCTCGCATGGGGGAAGCTGAAGTCGGTTGGTACTGGTTCTGGCTCTGACACATTGGAATCAGAAGTGGCGAGGAGATGATGACGCTTTGACAGATGGAAGATCTCATTGTAAAGCTAACTGGAAGAGTTCATTGCTCATCTGAGGTGGAAAATGTGTGGCCAAAGGTTTCTATTCAAAGAGCCTTAATGAGGCAAGCTGACACTGTATTACCACCTGGGAATACAATGAAGTTGGTCACCGGAGATGTACAGTACTTTTCAGGCGGCTCCTTCACTTTGCGCCCCTGCTAAAATGCTCTTGATACGGCAGCGTCAGTTTTAGGGTGAGTCACGGTCAAGTCAGCAGCTGATCTCGAGACCCCCATCGTAGCTGGATCTACCAGGAGCTTCTGGCAGGCCAGGCATGCCCATCAGTGGCCTGGGTGAGGAACGAAAGCTCCATCAAGAGCTTCCTCATTGGGTCATTGATCATTACAACACTGCTAAAACAACTACTCTAATGGTACTGTAGCTTGAGACTGAAATTGGACTGGCATCAGAACAAAAACTACATTTATGTGTATTTAAATGGCCTACTGTGTACATTTTCCTGTTCTCCTGTGCCTGAGACTTTTGCTATATATATATATATATATATATACATACACACACACACACACACACACACACACACACACACACACACACCTACAGTAGACAAACAGACACAGAACCCGATTAGATGTCAGTAGCTCTCAAGTACGAGTTGCTAAAATATTAATTAGTGAAAATGTAACTTGGACTGATAATGACACTGTCTTCATTAGAATTTAAACAGTGAGAGAAAGAGAGAGAGAGATGAGACTGCTCTGAATTTGTAATCTGAATAAATCTACACGTCAGACAAGCATGGCAGGAACACAGAGACACGCACACACACACACACACACACACACACACACACACACACACACACACACACACATACACACGTACACACATACACTGTACACACACACGCAGGCACACACACACACACACACACACACACACACACACACTGACAGCAACTGTCTACTCCTTGGCAAGAAAAAATGCGCCCATCACCTGCATAAGCAATCCATTCTGTTCAAAGTCTGTCAACAGAGACGCACACAGACACACATAGCCCACCATCCGAACAAAGTGGATATTCTAGTCCACTCTGTTCTAGAATGTTCTGAAGAATATTTCTCATATGCTAACGAGCTACCAACACACTCATACACCCACTCCACTTACATACACACACATATGGAACTGTGAAGTGAGACATGCATGATGATGCATGCATTGCTGCCATTGCATTTGGATTGGTGTGGTCAATAAAATTGATTTTGTCCTCTATTAGGGATATATTGGTATATTTGCTGCTTCGATTATAAAATGTGGCTCGCACGCACACACACACACACACACGCGCACACACACGCACACACACACGCACGCACACGCGCACACGCGCACACGCACACACGCACACACACACACACACACACACACACACACACACACACACAGACATACAAAAGAAACACATAAACTTCACAACATAATTAGCACATATCTTAAGGGCTAGCATGATTTAACATCATCTTAAAGTAATTATAGGCTGTAGGACAGGACAAACACTCACTCTCGCACAAAAAACATGCACACAGACACGCACCCAAATACATGCACACACAACCTCATTAATATAAGCCTTTAGGACTCTTGAGTGGTATGGAGGTGCAGTGAAGCAGAAAACAGGCGGGTGGTAAAAACAGAAACAAGATGAACCTATTGAATCCATGACACACTTATATACTTCACGTGTACGCACGCACACACACACACACACACACACACACACACACACACACACACACACACACACACACACACACACACACTGGCATCTGTATGCACTCTATGTGTGTATGTGAGTGCCGTTTCCGTGCTCATGCACACACTTGCATATAATAAGCTCTATTTGTTAAGGCATGTATTTGTATACATATTTGCATATGTATGTGCTTGTGCGCTCTCTACAATGACATTATACCATTCTGTTTTGCTGATGCCACTAGCAAAGAGAGATAAAGAGACATGCATCCATACAGATCCACATGCCCATATGCACAACTACATCCCAACACTCAGGACCAGGAGGAACACGACCACAGCATGCATGATTACCCCCATAGAAGCACACTGTACCCACAGGGACCTGATGTATGTGCACACAACATGCCTGAATAGCCATCTTCATGAATAAAAACATTCTAAGGACACACACACATGTATATATATACTGTATATACACACACACACACACATACGCACTCTCTCTCGCACACGTATGCACACATAAATGCACACGCATGCACACACACACACATAAACATAAGCACATACTTAAGCACGCAGACACATAAACAAATACGCCCCCACAAACACACACACACATTACACACATTACACACACACACACACACACACACACACACACACACACACACACACACACACACACACACATACACACACTTTCAGCCAAATCCAGTAAGCTCAGTTTTAGATCAGCACGAGTCCAGCCCATCCTTATGAATAATTAATGCACTGAAATGAATAATCGCATCCACATAATTAGATCTGATGAATAATTATTCACTCTGAGGAGTGAGGGAAGGATCTTTTTCGGCAGGCTTCTGCTCGGCCTACTACCAGATGAAAGCCCAAGGACTCCAAACATCTTGGAGAAGTAGCGGGACACAGACAACCCCCTCAGCGGGTGAACGCAGACACACACACACACACACACACACACACACACACACACACACACACACACACACAGAGGCACACATGAGGCATGAGATCTTACTCAGAAAGACATCCCATCACGCACAGAGGAACTGAGAACATCAGACAGTCACTGACACACACACACACACACACACACACACACACACACACACAAACACACACATACACACACACACACACACACACACACACACACACACACACACACACACACACACTCCCACGTACGTATATCCCTTTTCACCTGAGGGGAAGGATGAAGAACAGAGAGGAAGGAGCTTATCTGTGTGTGTGTGTGTGTGTGTGTGTGTGTG
>NC_055962.1:13545692-13548192 GCF_018492685.1 Alosa sapidissima
GGCAAGAAAAAACCTCGCGTGTACACACAGAGGTGTAACCGGCTAAATGTGCTGTAGTGCATATGCCAGACCGGTCGATGGCGCCGCTGTGCAGAAGCTTCACGATAATTTCACGTGAATCGCGTAGAAGAAAACATTGTTGAAACAGTTTGTTAAGCCAGAGAATGTCTAATAAGTGCTCTGGTTAAGCAGTCGCATGAAATAAGGAGACTACAGACAATTCGGTTTTCAATTCAACTGTTAAACTAATAAAGTTAATTTTCAAGGTATGTGACTGCTATGTGAAATTTCGAATGCTTAGCCTACGCATTGCATTAGGTCTGAGCACCACTGGAGAAAACACTAACATGCAGTAAGCTAATGTAACTAAGTTAAGCTAACGTGTGCAACTTAGCCACTAAATAGCTGATAGGCTACATTGTGCACATAAATCATGACAGGGGAAAGAAAAACATTTTAATATGATAAATAAATGGTTTGGTTTGTTTTGACAAGCAACATGTCAGGTCGAGTGCCGTGGCTGAGTTGAGAGGTGGGGCTATGTCGTCATAAAGTTGCCGGCTTCGCACCTACAGGCGTCTACACGGCGAAAGTTAGCCGGCGGTTTCAAAAGTTCCCACTTCGGAAGCCGGTTTCAAAAGCTGTCGGTTTCAGTCTCCTAAACTGCCGGCGTCGTGTACATGCAAGGCGTAACCGTTAACAAAACCTCACCGGTTTCACAAAAACCGGCGTCGTGTGCACGGCCCCTGAGGCTTCAGACGTTACCAATTTATCATCATCCATCGCGTCTGGCCTCTGAAAAAAACTTTTAAGGCTAGTTTGCCTGGGCCTGGCCATGTTTGAACCGCCTCACTCATTTGTTCGTTGTTTAACATGGACGTTTTAAGCGTGCGCTTCCTATTTGAAATGTTTCCTACAGTATTTGAAATGCAGCATAGGCTATGCGTGTTGTTTAATAGCTTTCAAACGGTAGAGCCTGTACATTTAAAAACATAGCCAAAGGACGTATTGCTTTAATATAGGCTTACATTTTAAGGCTTATTCTCAAATTCAGATAGGGGGACGGGATTATTAACCAATTTCAATCGGACAATTTGACCGGAGAGATTTAATTTGGTCGGACATTTCATTTTTTTTCCGGTCAATGTCCGGTAATTACCGGACATACACACACACACACACACACACACACACACAGAGTAAACCCCTTAGGTGGCTAAGACATTCGATTTGAATCAGGCATGACACCCATGTAGAGCAACAACGACAACAATGAAGACAGCTGCTCCAGAAAGAGTTTCCCTCACAAACTCTCACACACACACACACACACACACACACACTGAAGATATACAGATGTGTTGTGTGTAAATATGAAACACTATCATAGGTGAAATCTGATTCATCAGGAAGCTAATCCCAAACCTCCAAAGCAGATGGCAACAGCAACAGAGATCAGCCCAAAGCAGTTCCATTTAACCTTAAACACTGACTGACACTGACATCCAACTACACACACACACACACACACACACACATGTTCGCACCTGTACCCACACACATACACAAAATTGTGTGTATCGCGCACACACAAACACACACAAATACACACAAAATCAGTACAATACTGCAGCATCTAATTGCAGTTAGCTACACACACACACACACACACACACACACGGAGAGAGAGAGACTACACTAGCTGTAACACAAGCTTTGGCAACACTGTACCCAAACCCTCATGCTAATAAAGCTCCTTTGAATTTGAAAGAGAGAGAGAGAGGGAGAGAGAGTAAAATACTATCTGTCCTTAAGCCCTGTTTGGCTTAGCTGATTCGTAGTTAATTTAAATTGCATCTAATTAAAACACGGGGCAAATTGTACACTCACTCAAACACACACACACACACACCAGCCACATA
This sequence comes from Alosa sapidissima, assembly GCF_018492685.1. Lineage (NCBI taxonomy): Eukaryota > Metazoa > Chordata > Actinopteri > Clupeiformes > Clupeidae > Alosa > Alosa sapidissima. Next base: position 13,547,615 of record NC_055962.1, read on the forward strand.
TATGCACACACTTACCCCCCCTCCTTAACACACATACACACAGTAGCTCACAGAGGCACCATATGCATCCTATCCATCTTAATCAAATATGCTGAATTAACCTCCCTCCCTCTCTCTATATGTCTTTCCCTCTCTCTCTCTCTCCCTGTGTTCCTATCTCTCTCTCTCTCCCCGTGTTCCTATTTCTCTCTCTCTCTCTCTCTCTCTCTCTCTCTATCTCCCTGTGTTCCTATTTCTCTCTCTCTCCCTGTGTTCCTATCTCTCTCTCTCCCTGTGTTCCTATTTCTCTCTCTCCTCTCTCTATATATGTCTGTCTAGCTCTAATTTGCATCTATTCACCAACTCCATCGCCTCTCTTCTCTCTCTCTGTTTCTCTCTATCTGTCGTTCTACAGCTCTCTCTCCGTTTCTCTCTATCTGTCGTTCTACAGCTCTCCTTCCGTTTCTCTCTATCTGTCATTCTACAGATCTGTCTATTTATCTCTCTGTTGCATCCACTCACCAACTCAGTCTCTTCTTTCCTCTCCATCTTTATCTTGTAATTACCTCTCTATCGCTTTTGCCTGCCCCCCCTGCAAC
>NC_055962.1:13553192-13555692 GCF_018492685.1 Alosa sapidissima
TGCATCAGTTAAAACCTCCATTTAAGAAATATTCAGTTTCGCTAGTTACTATAAAACACATGATTTACTTGCTCAGTAAATGTTCCGAATTAGCCACATCTGCCCAGATAATTGTGTGTCTGGAATGGTCTGCTTGAAATAATAATGATAATGACACGCTGCAGGAAGCATGACAAATTGAAATTATGCCTTAATATTCTGGAGCACAAAAAATGGCTGAAATGATTTGTAAATGGCTTGTTTTTCAAGTTACCAAAGAAAAGTTGTATGGAAAATAATCAGGGAAATGAATATACAGTAAATCTATACTGCACCTGGAGAGGTTTCCATTCGCCACTTCTGTGCTATAGTTATGGCTGTTTAAAGTGGCCTTAGGGTCAGGTGTACCTACATTCTAGGCCTTAATGTAGTGACATGAATGTAAGGTGTTTTATAATAACTCTCATTCATAATTAAACAAACAATAAGCAGCTACAGTATAAGTAGCAACTGCTGTGCCATTTCTTGTATTATCTTGGTTAGGGCTTAAAATTGGCTGTTTGAAGTAATGAGAGTTCTAAGTTGTCCGTGGCTTGGCCAAGATAAGCCTAGTCCTGTGAATTGAATGAGTGGACTGAATCACTTATTATTAAAAAAAAAAAAAACAATTCTGCAATTTTTGGAGAGCTGCTGCTGGACTCCTAAAAGTATTGAATAATGGGTTTCATAATACGTCCTGTTGAGTTGGGGTTGAAGTCACTCTCATTTATGACTGGAAGAAGAATACTTTCATAAATGTCTGGCATGCCTGTGGGCCAACTCCGTGTGTGGAGTCTTCGCCCACTGAGGTTAATGGCAAACAACTAGAGGAACTCCCAGTCATAATTAGCTCAAAGCCCCATTTAGTGATTTTGTGGGCCTTTGTTCTTTAAGGCGTAAACATTTTTAAGCTGATTGTTTAAAAAATGTGCGTGTTCAAAGTTGCTCGTTGGGAAAATTCCAGACACCATCCACTAATCCTGCAGTGACTGTATGGGAATTCATAACGAAAAGCACACTTTATCATTAATGTTTGGAATGCCTGGAAGTGTTTTTAAGTTGCCCAAGGGTGCTCTCATTCATCATTTTTAAAAAGCATAATTCAGTCCATTTTTGCTTTATTCCTTAGTCAGTGTTTAAAACGTCTGTGTTTTAAATGTGAGTGTGTGAAGTTGCCTATGGGCTAACTCCACAGACTGCACTCTGGTGAATGTATGGAGACTCAAGAAGTAAAAGAAACTAGATGTACCGCAGAGCGGTACAAAATATGACCGCCGCCCAGTCCAGCACATGTTTTCCACAAAAATAAGTCACGCTGAAAGGCATATATGATTCTAACTGTCTCACTGAATTGCATTATGCACACTCAATTCTCACTGGTATCTGCTAGACAACAAGTACCAAAACATGATTAGTTCATAGATTTCACATGTAATATACATTTTATACAACCCCACCCCCATCTTGCCTGTTCATAATTCTGAGAAATTCTTGAATTGTGTGCATGTGTGCGTGTACATGTTTATGTTTATGTTTATGTGTGTGTGTGTGTGTGTGTGTGTGTGTGTGTGTGTGTGTGTGTGTGTGTGTGTGTGGGGGGGGGGGGTGCGTGCATGTGCATGTGCATGTGCTTGTGTGTTTGCCTGTTTATGTGCCTGTGTGTGTGCATGTGCATGCATGCGTATATATGTCTACTGTGTGAGTATGTGTCATACGTAGGATTACTGTGAATGTATGTGTGTGCGTGTGTACATACGCAAAAAATTGGTCATCCTAGGCCCTACGGTTCTCAAGATATTCACAGAAAACTGTGTCTGTCCTTTTGGGGGGGCCAGTCCAGCGGGGGGGCTACAGATCAAAACGAAAAGCGATGGTTCCATGCTATCCATGTGGGGTTACATGCCCACCAAGTTTTGTGTAACCCAGTCTTTCAGTGTCCCGGGAATCCTTGTTGGTGTACGTCACTAAATGTACACATAAATTATTTTATTGTAAGGCCCCCCATGAACGAAAGTCCACGAAACTTGGCATGCATTCAGAGGGTGTCATAATGATCCTACACTTCCAATTTCGTGCAGTTTTGACCATGTCAGCCAGAGATATTGTGATGAAAACACCTAATGTTTTGCTTTTTAATTTTTAACTAGGTGGCGCTATACATGAAATAAGTGGTAATGGGATAGGTTGACATGCCCCCTTAAGACCAACATACAAAAAAAGGTGGACCTCCTAGGCCCTACGGTTCTCGAGATATTCACAGAAAACTGTCTCCGGCCACCTACAGGCCAGTTGGTGTATAGTAAAATAAATTAATTTATTGTGTGGCCCCCCATGAACGGAATTCCACGAAACTTGGCGTGCATTCAGAGGGTGTCATAATGATCCTACACTTCCAATTGCGTGCAGTTTTGACTATGTTAGGTCACAGATACCTGTGATTACAACACCTCATTTTTACTTTTTTGTGTTTAACTAGGTGGCG
>NC_055962.1:13563192-13568192 GCF_018492685.1 Alosa sapidissima
CTCCATCTTCTTCTCCAGGCTAAAGGCGTGCACGCAGCGGCAGGTCTGCCTGTGCCCCTCTCCATGATGCACGTTGCACGCAGTAGCAGACTTTCTTTACGGTGAACAGCTGCAATGATGAATAGGCTAAATGTTGTTTTTTTTTCACTGAGCAGAAAAGATTAAGCCCGAGGTCCGACCTGACCCGAGTCATTTGCTTATATTTTCGACCCGAACCCGGCCCGAACCTACGGGTCCCGTCGGGTTTGTCGTATAGAACGCGTTGAGAACGCTATACTAAGTAAACACTCAAGTTTAAACAAAAATACCAAACACACAAAACGAGGAGGCACATGAAACCAAAGTGGATGTGAACACATTGTGAACAAAAACAAAACAAGCACAATGTCACACACACAAACACACACACACACACACACACATACACACACACACACACACACACACACACACACACACACACACACACACACATCATACAGAGTGGCAGTTTTAGGCCTGCTGAAGGCCTGACTGGATCTGAGGTCATAACTGCTGAATCATGGCACTAATAATTGAATATTGATTGTCATTAATCACCTGAAGGCCAGAGACTACGCTACCCACAGCCAAGTGCGTATGCCTGTGTGTGTGTGTGTGTGTGTGTGTGTGTGTGTGTGTGTGTGTGTCTGTGTGTGTGTGTGTGTGACCCAAATCACTCGCCAACTTTTGGGGAAATTAGCTTACTCTACCCCAGAGTTAGAGGATACATGCCCTTCTCTTCATGAGAATATAATTCCAAGCATGTATTTGCTTAGAAAATTGCATTGTCTCATTTTACATTATTTCTATGTGTGGTAAATACACAAGTCACAACGTGTGTGTGTGTTTTGGGGGAGGGGGAGGGGCAGCGGGGGAGGTGGGCATGCATGTGCATGTGTGTGTGTGTGTGTGTGTGCATGTGTGTGTGGCCACGATATTTCCTTGGTTGTGTTCAAACAGAAGAGGGATGCTGAAGCGCTAAGCTATTAGATGGTGTCGGGGTGATGAATGGCTTTTAAATAGAATTTGGGTTGATTGGGATAGCCAAGGGGCACGCGCGCGCGCACACACACACACACACACACACACACACACACACACACACACACACACACACACACACACACACACACACACACACACACATATAATTCAGATTTATGATCACATTGAGCAGCTAGTCTGTCATGTTCTTACTGAGCAAGCAAGCAAGCCCCCCCCCCCCCCCCCCCCCACAGACACACACACAGACACACACACAGACACACACACAGACTACAACTCATAGACCTGACACCCAAGAGAGGGGGTGGGCTTCAGTCAGGGCCTGACCACATAACTCACCTGTGTGTGTGTGTGTGTGTGTGTGTGTGTGTGTGTGTGTGTCTGTGTGTGTGTTTGTGTGTGTGTGTGTGCCTGTGTGTGCAGGATTGCACATGCGCTTTGCCTGTTTGCCTCTAGAATCCCACCGCCACCATTTATAAACCATTTAAGTGTAAGTAAGTATAGAGGGAAATTTGGTCTCTGCATTTATCCCAATCCATGAATTAGTGATTTGAATTAGTACTGGTTGGGGTTCGAACTTCTGCTGTCTTCTACTGTCCTTATTGCTTAGTTGTGTTTTTATATTATATACTTTAATTACTCTTTTTGCTGTTAAAGAATGTGTTTGTGTTGTCTGTATGCTGCTGAGACCTTGAATTTCCCCTGGGGATCAATAAAGTATCTATCTATCTATCTATCTATCTAACTGGCAACCCTCCGAAGTGCTAACCAGTAGGCCACGGCTGCCCCTGTATTTAAACACATTTCAACCCACAACATACTAAATCTGACACAACCAGACACACACACACACACACACACACACACAAAAGCACATTTCCGAATGTAGAGTTATCAGCGCCATGGACAACCCGCGGAAACCGCACGCTGTGATTCTTCAGTTTACGTGGTATTTATCAAGCCTGCAGTTCATCCGGTAATCAGCGCCTTTCTCTGCCCCCTACCGCAATTTGCGAACGTTTACAACTGAATGGCATATTTCAATCACAAGCACAGTTGAATGAAGTTAACCGACATCAAAGTTACAACATCAAAAGGAATCAAACGTTTAGCGATTATGAATACGATACATGATAAGATGTCAACAAGCAGGAAGATGAAGAATGACAATGAAGAGCAGTAGTTCTACTCAAACTACTTGTGCACGTAGGCTTTGGAAGATTGATCAAATCTAGCAAGTAGGAAAGTTTAAGTGGATGACGTGAAAGTGAAAGTAAGACATTTGAAAGGCCAACGAAAGTTAAGGTTGCTTTTGATATAGTACAAAGACGTAAAACGTCGCAAAAGAAAAAAAAAAAACCCTGAAGTTGGCGCAGAAGCGTTAGTACATCTGGCCCACAATGTCTATAGCCAAGTCATTAGACAGACATGCACCCAAACAGACACACTTAAACATACACTTCTTTTGTGGCAATGCCAACCACAACCATACCCTCCACACACACACACACACACACACACACACACACACACACACACACACACACACACACACACACCATCAATTCGCACACACAGCTCATTTTTGAACTGACTACTACGTATATCCTTTTAACATTGAGGTTAATGTGTATATCTGCATGTGCTCTTGTGTGTGTGAATTTGCACCCACTTCAGGCGTATTTGTTTCACAACGTGCATGTAAAATCATCGCGAGATATGTACAAACAGGCCGCAATGATGTAAAAGCGCAAACTGCCTGTCGCGGGAGCTGAAAGTGGCAGATTGCGTTTGTCATGTCATGCATATGCATTCATGGGAGGATCCAGGGGAAAGTGGGAGTTTAGCGTAAAAAGATGGGAGGGGAAGAGTAAAGAGCGCCTAGTTATGTATTCCGCGGTATGTACAAAGACTGCTCCTGAAAGCGCACATCTATTCTGCGCCTAAATACTTCCACTTTGTAAAAGCAGGTGTTAATCCAAATTGAAGTTCAATGTGTTAATAAGAGAACCCTTCAAAGACAACAGAATCGCTATTTAGAGCACCAGTTTTGCAAGTTTAAGCAACATTAACTTTCGTTGGCCTTTCGAATGTCTTACTTTCACTTTCACGTCATTCACTTAAACTTTCCTAGTTGCTAGATTTGACCAATCTTCCATAGCCTACGTTCACAAGTAGTTTGAGTAGAACTACTGATCTTCATTATCTCCCTGCTTGTTGACATCTTATCATCTATGGTATTATTTCAAGATCGCTAAACGTTTGATTCTTTTTAATGTTGTCATCAGTTAACTTCATTCAACTGCGCTTGTAGGCTCTGCCATTCAGTTGTGGACGTTCGTAAATTGCGTTTATGGGCGGAGAAGGGCAGAGAAAGGCGCAGTTTACACCAAGGATTGAACGATTGATAAATACGACGGAAACTTGGGTCTGTCAGCGTTCGCAATCTGCGGTTTGTCCATGACGCTGATAATGCTACGTTCACAAATGTACGTACATCTGGCCCTGAGTGTGTGCATGTGTGTGTGTGTGTGTGTGTGTGTGTGTGTGTGTGTGTGTGTGTGTGTGTGTATGTATGTGTGTGTGTGCGTGCGTGTGTGGGTGGTGTGTGAGAGAGAGAGAGAGAGATAGAGTGTGTGTATGTGTGTGTGTGTGTGTGTGTCTGTGTTGGTGTGTTTGTGAGCACATATGCCTTTAATTAGCCAGTGTATCATGCCCTAATTGCAGGTAATGGGATGTTATCTGTGTGAAGCGATACGAATCATTTAGAGCATCAACACACACACACACACACACACACACACACACACACAATGCACAAAATATACAGATCCTTGTTTCCAAAGAAACATAAACAATAGAACACACACACAGACACACACAGACACACACACAAACACACACACACACAGTGCAATACAGCCTGCAGCTGTGGGTTCGGCATGGAATGCACTAATGCACACTAATTCTGCTAATCCTAGCAAATATCTGTACCCCCCCTCCTTCTCTCTCTCTCTCTTTCTTTTTTCTCTCTCTCTCTCTCTCTCACTCTCACTTCTTCGCTCATTTTGAAATCCTGGCCCGTAATGACCTGAGATGCAAACCTGACTCTGAGCTGAGAGTGCTGCACAGAAACGTTGCTTTCTGAACAGACGCCTGGGCAGATCTGTGCTTGTCTTTGATGGACACATTGCAGTGTCTTATGGGATCAGTCTACAGCCAAATAATCAGGTTTTCCATTTCCACAAACACAAACACACACACACACGCAAACACACACACACACACACACACACAAATGAGGATGATAATGCATAACTGCTGTAACAAAGTAATTTCCTGTAAAGAATCAATAACGTATCTATCTATCTATCTATCTATCTATCTATCTAAAATAAAGATGATGATAATGATAAATGATAACGAAGATGATGAAGAGACTGAAGCAGCAGAAGAAGAAGAAGAAGAAGAAGAAGAAGAAGAAGAAGAAGAAGAAGAAGAAGAAGAAGAAGAAGAAGAAGAAGAAGAAGAAGAAGAAGAAGAAGAAGAAGAAGAAGAAGAAGAAGAAGAAGAAGAAGAAGAAGAAGAAGAAGAAGAAGAAGAAGAGAGTGGGGAAGAGGAGGAGATGCTTTCCTCTGGCCGTGAGATTTCTGCTTGCGTGGTGAAATTCCTCTCCTCTCCCACCCTGTTATTAGTGAAAATCCATCAGGGGCACACGAGGCATGACAAGCATCCCTGCTTACCAGACTACTCCAGCCACAATTACCGTTAATACTACACTACCCACAATTACCACTAATACTACATTACCCACAATTACTGGTTACTACCCACCTCAGCCATTACAGCCACTCTATTCTGGGAACGCGATTAGTAGGTATGTGTGTGTGTGTGTGTGTGTGTGTGTGTGTGTGTGTGTGTGTGTGTGTGTGTGTGTGTGTGTGTGTGTGTCTGGGACAGTAGGGTAATTCAAT
>NC_055962.1:13573192-13576571 GCF_018492685.1 Alosa sapidissima
AAACATGCTTTTCTATTATGCTCTTATGTATTATGCTTTTATGTCTTTATGCAAATTCAGGAATGTGAACTAGTGAAATTCTGCTCACTTCACATTTATTATTATTATATTATCTGTAGGCCTATTCATTATTGAATGCTTACCTGGAATTATGTTTTTCCCTATTCTATTTTCAAAGCAGGCCTACCTGCAGGCATGTAATTGGGCTACAGGAATAGCATGTTTGAACGGGCACTGCACTAGTTGCTTAAACACCTAAACACCATCAAAGACTAATGTCATTGTACACACAATCATTATCTAAACACCTACAAACCATCACAGCTGCAGTCACTCCTGTGGGTCATTATGACCTCTCAGCTGCTCATAACCACACATAAATGTCAATCTCTGACTCTACAAGAAGAGTTTGGTTCCAAAACACTGTATCTCCGTTTCTGAAAACATTATAAAACTCATGCTTTATGTATTTCAGGTAATATCAATCAAATTGCACTTGTACTGTTTTAATTGAGTGAAGATAAATCAAATAACAATACACAAATAGAGTTCTACTGAAATGACTTTGAAAACAAAAAAATTGAAAAAATGATGTATTAAAATTAATTAAAATGATGGATATAGCGTTTTGGAACCAAACTCTACATATATACTATCATTACTTAAAGGAAAATTCCGGTATTTAGCACTTTGAGTCCCTTTTCTGGTTTGTTTAGGATGAACTAGAGTGGTGGACACAGAAATGTTGACGATTGGTCCTGTCTCGACTTTTCTGATGAACGAACACCACTAACCACTCGGTGAGTTGCACAGTTTTGAAAACTAACGCTAAGGGTTGTTTTAGGACATGTTTGAGCATGCCTGTATAGTAGGCAGCCACTCTGACTAGTCAAAGGCGATTCAAAACGAGTCAGAAAAGTCGAGTGTCCAAAATGTCGGTGTCCACCACTCTAGTTCATCCAAAACAAACCAGAAAAGGGACTCAAAGTGCTAAATACCGGAATTTTCCTTTAAATGAATCATACCTGACGCAAGAATGAATGAATGAAACAGACGCAAGAGCTAATCCAACCCTTTCTAGTGAATTGAAATGTTATGCACATTAGAAGATTGTATGTGAATTCGAGGTGTTTCCAGTCTGGATTTCTACTTGAATGGTCAAAATGCACATTAAAAAGTTGAATAGAAACCCATGACTTTCTAGATTGCGTCATTGCTGGGGGCACATGTTGAAACCCACTGGGAGAGCTGCTTTGTAGGGGATTCAAAACCATCTGTGACACCCCCAAGCCTAGTGAGATGGACATTTCATGTCCTTGATTAACCATAACAATCTTTATGAGGGTGTTAAGATGGCACAAGTGTTCATAAAGAGTGCATTTTCTGTGCTGTAAACCCCCCTGGTGTTGGAACAAATCTCTCTGCACCCCTAAAGTTCTGTATAGCTGGACACTGCTTTTAAGCAAATAACCAAAGGACTCTCATGAGGAATCTGGGAGAATGCATTTACTAAAGAACTACATACTGCACACAACCTTTCAAATGTCTGATTACTGACTCCCACAGCCATTCTGGGAACCTGAGATGAGATAAGTTCTCAGCTCTGCTTGTTGCTTTCCCACATTTTACCACGAATCAGCTCAATCCTCACCAAGATTCAGGATTCAAGAGATTTATCTGTCACATCCATAACTGTGTATGAGTGCAACAGCGGTGAAATGTGCAAAACAGCTCCCACATCCCTGACTAGGTCTGTGTCCTCTTTGCTTTTCCCCATAATTTGGAGTCTCCTTTATCCCTTACACACACATGACCCTTAGGCCCAATTCACACCAAAGATTCGCAACGAGACGAAACCATGAATTAAATGTTGCACGTTGTTGCCAGCTGTTGCAAGCCGTCGCAAAGCATTCACCATGTCTTGTCGCAGTTGCAAGGTTTTAGAACGTTGCAGCTCATCTCGTCGCAAATTTTGGTGTGAAGTCTTACACACAGACGCAGCCCACTAGTATTCACTTGACATGCCCTGTGCAATCTCATGTTTGACCTTTCTCTACCCCTGCTGCCATAATGACCAGGGCTCCCAGGAGGGGAGGATACTTTATGTCCACGGGCCCTTTTCTGGTCAGATGAAGGGCAAATATATACACCCAACACACATTTACATTTCTGGCAAACACACCCAATCTCACAAAGACAAATGTACCTTAGTGTGTGTGTGTGTGTGTGTGTGTGTTTGAGTGTGTGTGTGTGTGTGTGGGGGTGCGTTTGGCTGTCGTGTGTGTGTTTTTATGTTTGTGTGTGATTATACTTGTGTGTGTGCGTTTGTCTGTCTTTGTGTGTGTGTGTGTGTGTGTGTGTGTGTGTGTGTGTGTGTGTGTGCGCGTCTCTGTGCTCTGTGTCTTCTCTGTGTCTATGCTTGTGAGTGTGTGTGTGTGTGTTCAGTGGCATCAGATCTGACAGCCTGAACTCGTTAGGCCCACCTAGCTAATGAGATGTCTACCTGGACCAAAAGGCAGATGCTGCAGATGGACCTGCCAGCCTTTCAATGGCACACCCTCTCCATGCAAATGTGCCTTATGTGCCTCTGCACACACACATGCACGCACACACGCACACACGGACGCACACATTAACATGCACTTACACATACACACACAACTGACACTCACATACACAAACATTTTGTTTTCTGTATATTCCTATATAACACATGTCACGTACAATTGTATTTTGTTTTTTTATCCAGCACTGTGACATGTATGTATATGGGTCTGTGTGTGTGTGTGTGTGTGTGTGTGTGTGTGTGTGTGTGTGTGTGTGTGTGTGTGTGTGTGTGTGTGTGGGTGTGTGTGTGGGTGGGTAAAGCATGGCCCAGATTAACAACCCTGACATATAATACTGCACCCATGAGACCTCAAGTCTCTCTCACTGTAACGCAAGCACTCAAACACTTACATAGGCACACCTATATTTATATGCACACACACACACACACACACACACACACACACACACACACAGAGAGAGAGAGAGAGAGAGAAGTACATTAAGTGGAGAGGTTAAGAGAGCAATATGATAACATAAATGTAAATTAAGAGCCTCTATATATAGGACACTGTGGAATATGGGCACAGTGGAGATCACATGTGTGTGGCGTAAACTCACACTCACACACACACACACACACACACATACTAACACACTCACACACACACAAAATACTCTCTGTCTCTCTCTCTCTCTCTCTCTCTCTGTCACACACACACACACACAACCACACACAGGCACACACACACACACACACACATACACACACTCACACACACACATTGACACACACAAAAGGCTAGTTCAGTGGTGATATAGAGTGTAAATG
>NC_055962.1:13577071-13587071 GCF_018492685.1 Alosa sapidissima
CTAAATCGACACAACTAAACTTTTAGACAGACAAGTCCTGGCTACTTGGATCTACGTCACACACACACACACACACACACAAACAAACACACACACACACACACCACACGCACACACACACACACACACACACACACACACACAACACACAACACACACACACACACACACAGGATATATAACTGAATGTCTTAATAAGGAGTGATAAGCTCAGGGCGACACCAGCCAGTTAAGCCAGATTACCAGTTCATCAATTACCAGTGCAGGCAAGAGGAGACGATTCTTAATCCCACAACCACACCATGCTAATCCTGACAAGGGTCAGCCAGCCAGGGGTGTGTGTGTGTGTGTGTGTGTGTGTGTGTGTATGTGTGTGTGTGTGTGTGTGTGTGTGTGTGTGTGTGTGTGTGTGTGTGTTTTAGGGAGACATCAATGAAGGAGAACTGGTGAATCTGTGTGAGCCTATGTGGATGTGGCTGTGTGTGTGTTTGTGTGTCTGTGTCTGCGTGTGTGTGTGTGTGTGTGTGTGTTTGTGTCTGTGTGTGTGTGTGTGTGTGTGTGTCAGACATGTCCTAATATTGCTCTGGTCGTTTCCTGCGTGGAGGATATTGCTGTTTAGCAGTGAAGGTCATCTCGGGCTTTCTCTTTTCTCTTTCCTTCAACAAAGCATTAATGGAGAAGACATTTACACACACACACACACACACATACACACACATACACACACACACACACACACACACACACACACACACACACACACACACACACACACACACACACACACACACTTCCTCTCCCCTGTTAAGTCCTAATGAGTCCATTCCAATCCCAGACATGGAGCTCCTATCTTCGAGTAGCCTGACCATGGGGGCCATCGATCAATATCCCCCAATGAGTCCGGATGTATGGAAAGAATAAAACACACACACACAGCGACACCGACACCGACACACACACACACACAAACACACACACAGACACACACACACACACACACACGGTCTATGATCAATACGAGCTTATTACGACCAAAGCCTGGAGCACTGTGAGTTTGAGGACGTTTTAGGAAAAGCTGTTTAATTTTGCAACAAATCACACTCCTATTGGCTCTCCTGTCAGCAAATCACACTCCTATTGGCTCTCCTGTCAGCAAATTACACTCCTATTGGCTCTCCTGTCAACAAATTACACTCCTATTGGCTCTCCTGTCAACAAATTACACTCCTATTGGCTCTCCTGTCAGCAAATTACACTCCTATTGGCTCTCCTGTGAAAGTAGGAACAAATCACATTTCCATTGGCTCTCCTGTGAATCTAGGGAGAGGGAGAGGGGAGGGAGAGGGTGAGCGGGAGAGAGAGAGAGGGAGGGAGGGGAGGGAGAGAGAGATGTACACACAGACATGCTGTATTTGGCACTGAAAGGAGTCTCCATTGTCGCCCGGAGTTTATCTGAGTTTAATTAGAGTTTACAGAGAGCACTGTCTGGGTGTGCCCATGTGTGCTAGTGTGTGTGTGTGTGTGTGTGTGTGTGAGAGAGAGATGTCTTATCTGAGTTTATCACAAGGAACCCCTAGGGAGGGCATGTCCTTCCGTTATCATTCCATTCACTGAGGCTTTATAATCAAACACACACACACACACACACACACACACACACTGTAACTGCACAATCTGTCAGAGAGTTCAGTACTGATTGTGTGATTAAAATAACACCTAACACTTGGAATAATACACTTACAGAGAGATACACAGTGAAACAGACACAGACACACACACACACACACACACACACACAGTCTGGTTGCTTGCAGAGTAGCACCATAGTGAAATACTGCATTTCAAACAAGAAGTGATGTGTGAATACAGCAACCCCCCCCCCCCCCTTCATCTTCCTCGTCTTCCTCTTTCTATCTCTCCTTCTACCCTTCCTTCACCTTCCCAGCTCAGCATCTCCTCTCTTCCTCTTTCTTCTTTCCTCTCTCTTCATCAGTCCATCCTCTGTGAAGTCTCACTGTTCTACTCTCCTCCTACTCATCCTCTTCCTCCTCCTTCGGCTTGGACCTCAGGCGGCTGCAGCGGGCGCCTGTTAGAGCTCACTCCATCCCAGCATGCACTGCCCAAATTACCCACAATTACCTGCTGTTTACTGCCCACCACCACAGCCAATCAGAAGCATGCTCAGGAGGGCATCTTGGCAGAGGGTGACACCAACGGAGAGAAGCATGGTAAAATAGATGAGACACACACACACAGACACACACACACAGACACACACACACACACACACACACACACACACACAGACACACACACATACACACACACACACACACACACACACACACACACAATCTGGCTGTTTCAAGACAAGGTTCTATTCAGCTGAAATCACCCTATTTTCATCTCATTTTTTCTCTCTTTCTCTGATTCTCTTGACTCATATGTGACTTTCCACCCCCTCTGTCTCTCATACACACTCACTCACACATACACACAGAGAGAGAGAGAAATAGAGAGAGAAAGAAAAAGAGAGAGAGAGAGAGAAACAGAGAGAGGAGAGAGGCTGTGAGCATGCTTCAGGTAACAGGTGTTTTCCACATGAGTAAGTATTCATATGAAAAGATGTCTTTCTGTCCTGCCACCCACAAGACAGTGTGTGTGTGTGTATGTGTGTGTGTGTGTATGTGTGTGTGTGTGTGTGTGTGTGTGTGTGTGTGTGTGTGAGAGAGAGAGAGAGAGAGAGAGAGAGAGAGAGTTGTGTGTTTATCTGTCTTTGCCAGGATGACACATGCAACAGCGCGGAGAGCAGAGGTATAGGCCTGCATTCACAATGAGCATTTTGACAGGCTCCACTTGTGTCCAGACACACACACACACACACACACACAGAGAGAGAGTTTGGCTATGAAGCACCTTGAAATTAAATTGTGTCTCCAGGTCTCCAGTGGAAGTGGAAGGATTAAGTGGAAACAAATTCATCACATGCCTACATGCACACACACACAAACATACACTAAAATAAAAAGAAGTGTATGCAGGCACTGTGGATGTGGCTGTGTGTGTGTGTGTGTGTACATTTGTGTGCATGTTTATAGGTATATTTGTGTGTGTGTGTGTGTGTGTGTGTGTGTGTGTGTGCGTGTGTGTGTGTGTGTCTGTTTATATCTAAGTGTATGTGGAAGTGTGCTGGTAGGTGAATTAGATGTGCTGCTCTCCATAATGAAGATGAATAGGCAAGCCATTAGTGTCAAATGGTGTCCATATATCAACACTAAATAGCAGAGTGTCTGTACGCGAATGTGTTTTAATTACGCTGACGAATGACAGCCATGGCTTTTACACATACCCTATGAGGAATAGCATACAAACACACACACACACACACACACACACTCACACGCACGCACAAACACACACGCACACAGGAGCATGCACGCACACACACACACGCACACACATATTCAAGTGCATACAAACACAAAAATAATACACAGAATTTCTCTCAAACATACTCTCTCCCTCCTTCTCTCTGTCTCTCTCTCTCTTTCTCTCTCTCTCTCTCTCTTTCTCACTCATACACACGCACAGAGACACACGTTATTCCATACAAGGTCTGTCTCCATACAATTACAGAGTAACCTGAATTACACTTAGACACACCTGTGGCTCCCATGAACCACACCTGAGGATCAGACCTGGAGGTTTGAGTGCAGTTTTTCCCACAATGCTTTACAGCTTAGGCGGCCGCGATACATGCCTCCCGCATAAAAAACAACTGACTAAATTGCTATTAATTCCTGTTAGCATCAAGTTGACATCTGTTATGTACAGTAGACTCAAAAGGCCCTGTCCCAAGGAGAAAAAATAAATTAGTTTGAAACTTAAACACACATGGGTAAACTGAACAGTCCAACCAGTAGACTGAAAGGCTAATCTATCCAATTAAGCTATACTTTGTTTACAATATTTCCAGGCTTTAACCAGTGCTGCTGACAGCTGAAGCAGCAAGAGATAGAGTTGTTGGACCTTAATGTAGTTATTTTTTTATATCAGTAGTATGCTTCATATAGTGTCTGTGGTCACTATGTTACCTCAGGATGAGACCTGGAGATGTTAAATAAGTAAGTAGGTAAAGTTTATCTTTAGAGCACATTTAACCACAGCTCGCACTGACCTGAAAATGCTGTACATAGTGCATTAGCTAAAGAATAATAAAATAAGATCAAATAAAAAAAAATAAAATAGATAAGTAAATATATACACACATCAGTGATTTAAGCTAAGACGACATCAACAGACAACACTCAATTACAGACATAACAGGGTAACAATTACAACACAGGGAAGGCCAATATAAAAAGGTGCGTTTTGAGCCTAATTTTGAATAGTGTAATTGAAGAGGCATTTCTGATGTCAAGTGGCAGTTGGTTCCACAGCTGAGGGCAGCAATAGAAAAGGTTCTGTCACCATGTTACTGTCTGTGGTCACTATATTACCTACAGATCAAACTGACCAATGACCTCCAAGTAACACGATGGGCCAGATGTACGTACATTTTGGAACGTAGCGTTATCAGCGCCATGGACAACTCGCGGAAACCGCACTCTGTGATTCTTCAGTTTACGTGGCATTTATAAATCCCGCAGTTCATCTGGTATTCAGCATCTTTCTCCACCTCCATACCGCAATTTGCGAACGTTCAAAACTGAACAGCATACTTCAAACGTTTAGCGATCATGAAATAATACAATGCATGATAAGATCTCAACAAGCAGGAAGATAATGAAGAGCAGTAGTTATACTTAAACTACTTGTGCACGTAGGCTATGGAAGGCTGCTTTTTAGTACAAAGGCTCATAACTGGTGCCCTCAAGAGCGATTCTGTTGTTTTTGAAAGTTTCTCTTATTGACACATTTAACCACAATTTGGATTAACACCTGCTTTTACAAGGCGGAAAATATTTCACCGCAAAGTGGATCTTCGCTTTCATGGGCAGTTTTTGTACATAGAGGGGAATACCTAATTAGGCACATTTTACACTTCCCCTCCCATCTTTTTACACACAACTCCCACTTTCCCCTGACGCTCCTATGAATGCATATGCATGACATGGAAAAGCGCAATTTGCCATTCTCAGCTCCCGCGACAGGCAGTCTGCGCTTTTACCTCAGTGCGGCCTGTTTGTACATACCTCGCCATGTTTTTACATGTACGTTGCAAAGAAAATACGGCAGAAGTGGGCGCAAAAGCGTTAGTACATCTGGCCCTGTGTGTTGATTCTACATTCACATTTACATTTAGCCCACTGGTAAACAGCTTTTATTCAAGCTGAGCTGCAACTGAGGAACTACACAGAGTAAATAAATCTGAGCACATTCCACTCTTGATTTGCAACTAAGGCACAATGCAATGCAAAAGAGGCAAATCAAAACAAATAAAACATCATTACAGAGATGTGTTCAAAGTGTTTATTTGGAGCCCTTTTTCTTTATTTTTCTTTTTTCATTTGATTTGATTTAGTCAAATGAAATAATTTGAATCAACAAGCATACAGTGATGAACACTGCATACACGCACAACTCCCCCCACAGAGAGTAAGTCACACACACACACACACACACACACACACACACACACACACACACACACACACAGACACACACACACACACACACACACACACACACACACACACACACACACACGCACACACATCAAGTTCTTTCAAGTTCTTCTTAAGGGGAGTACATATTTAGCAATTAGAACCAGACAAGTTTAAGAACATGTCAAAACAATGCAAGAATAACATTTAAATGGTCGATGCAAGGTTATCTAAGGACACTGTTGGGATCACTGTCACTCAAATGCCAAAACCCCTGACACACACACACAAACAGATATGTCTACATCTGCTATCAAAACAAACAAGGCCTGGATCAGAGTAATTCTGTCAAAACACATCAAACACTTAGGCATAAAAAAGGCATAACCTGCTTTTTATGCTGTGTGTGTGTGTGTGTGTGTGCCAAGTTTGGGCAATGTTTTCCATGCAATATGCTTCTTTTTTTTTTAGCCAGAAACCGGTGCACTGGAGTGTGTGTGTGTGTGTGTGTGTGTGTGTGTGTGTGTATGTATGTGAGGCTCTGTGTACACAACAGAAGATGAGTGTTTGCACAACAGAGAGCTTATTCAGTTCATTAAGAATGTTAATTAAAAACGCTGCATAATTGGAATTTGCCATTCAGAGTGTAGGTCTGCAGTGATGTGAGCGTTTCCTTTATTGCTTAATGAATATGCCTCCTCTGTTCTGTGCATTCCATACTTTCTCCTGCTTACTCTCTCTCTCTCACTCATGTGTGTGTGTGTGTGTGTGTGTGTGTGTGTGTGTGTGTGTGTGTGTGTGTGAGAAAGAGAGAGAGAGAGAGAGAGAGAGATCACTGTTTTGTTCCTTGCCTTTGTTAATTCATCCGATGACTTCTTTCAGTCCAAACAAAACAACAAACAATTACGATGCAAGCACACATATGCATACACACAAACACACACACACACACACACACACACACACACACACTGACAGCAGCGCCCATGGGCCCTTTGATCCTATGATGCAGAATTAACTAAATATGCGTGTACAGTATTTTTTGTGTTGTGATGTGTTTCTGTGTGAATCAGACATGATTGGTGTGTGTGTGTGTGTGTGTGTGTGTGTGTCTGTCTGTGTGTGTTTAACAGCCATAGATCGATCGCACCCTCACTCTTGAGTGTCAACGCTCTGCATTGGAGTTTTGGGATTTGTGCAATACTTGTAGTGGCCTGTGCGTGGGCATGGGGGAGTGTGTGTGTGTGTGTGTGTGTGTGTGTGTGTGTGTGTGTGTGTGTGTGTGTGTGTGTGTGTGTGTGTGTGTGTGTGTGTGTGTGCGCGTATGTGTGTGTGTGTTAGTGTGTGTATGTGTGTGTGTGTGTGTGTGTGTGTGTGTGTGTGTGTGTGTGTGTGTGTACCTAGTGACCCACATATGATCTGGCATCCATACAATACCCAAGGCTATGGGTTAGTCTGTCGGGCACAGAGAGAGAGAGAGAGGGAGAGGGTGAGGGGAGAGAGAAAGACATTTTAAGAAAGAAAAAAAAGACACAAAGACAAAGAAAAAGATAAACAGAGAGAACAAGATGAAAGAGAGAAAGACAGACATATGGAGAGATGCAAAAAGAGGGAAAGACAGAGAGAGAGAGAGAGAGAGAGATAAAAGGAAAGAGAGTTACAGAGACAGACAGAGTGGGGAAGAGAGAGACAGAGAAAGAGAAAGACAGAGAGAGAGAGATGGAAAGACAGAGAGAGAGAGTGATGGCCAACATGAATCATGCCTTAGCAGCACTGAAACCTCCTGGGGCAAAAGAGACCTCTGCTACTGCTCTCAAACAAACACACACACACACACACACACACACACACACACACACACACCCCACTCCCTGACATTGTCAAAACTCAAAACACCCCGGCAACATGGCAAAAGAACACACAAGATACACCCCAAACAAATGTGCTGCCAAAAACAACTAAACCTGCAAGCATGTTTAAACACACACACACACACATACACACACACACACACACACACACACACACACACACACACACACAAACACACACACACACACACACACACACACACACACACACCCTTACCTTTCCCCGATGGATGAAATAATCCAGGCAGAAGGCATGAGGAGGGGCGGGGGGAGGAGAAGAAAAAAGAGATACAAAATGAGTCCAAAATCAAACCTTCTTTAACTGCATTTCTGCATGACATATTTAGTGACATACTGTATATGAAATGCATACATGAATAAATGCAGAACATATATGCTGTGAAGACAGGAGAGATGCCACAAATATGAAGACACTTTAATATCATACAGACGATGCTTTCAAACTGCTCCCCAAATAACATCAAATGAAACCAAAATAAATAAAACAAGGAGAACATCAAAGTACGGGCCCTTGATTTGGCATATCACATGCGCGCACACACACACATACACACACACACACACACACACACACACACACACACACACACACACACACTGTGTGACAGGAACTTCAAAAGGTTCCCCACATGTGCACACATGCACCCACTTCAGTGGCAGAGTTCAGATGGAACCAAACATTATCAGTCCAATACAGCTCGATTTGGCTACACTGAGACAACAGCAGCTCAAGGGACAGTGAGTGACCCAAGGATTATTTTAAGAAAGTTTTGATATGTTCAAAGATCTTCAAACACAGTGAAGGATACTCAGTAGATAATGAGGGGGGAAAAACAAACCCATGTGTGTATGTCTGACTGTGTGTGATGTCAGATATGCGGTTGTAAATTAAAAGCTGAAACAATACACACTGATTCCCGAGCTCCCATTATGTTTTCCTATTATGCTGACACTAACCCCTTTTTCCCGCTGTAAACATGAAGCTTTGTACTTTTCCACTCAACGGTGCATTCACATGCACACAAACACAAACACAAACACACAGACACACACACAAACACACACACAGACACAGACACACACACACACACACACACACACACACACACACACACACACACACACACACACACACACACGCACACACACATGTGTGGTTGGTGTATTTTGGACATGTCCTCTCCATCCTCTCCGGATTTGAGAAGAGACAGGAGGAGTGTGTGTGCTCTGGTTTAGCCGCTGCCACTACACCAGACGTGAATGAACAAGGGCTCAGTTCCAACAGCTCCAGGCCTACAGATTATAAGATATGGAAAGGTGTGTGTGTGTGTGTGTGTGTGTGTGTCTGTGTGTGTGTGGTGTAGTGTCGTGTGG
This sequence comes from Alosa sapidissima, assembly GCF_018492685.1. Taxonomy (NCBI): domain Eukaryota; kingdom Metazoa; phylum Chordata; class Actinopteri; order Clupeiformes; family Clupeidae; genus Alosa; species Alosa sapidissima. The sequence goes on from NC_055962.1 coordinate 13,585,944, forward strand.
TGTGGTCTGTGTGTGTGTGTGCGTGTGTGCATGTGTGTGTGTGTCTGTGTGTGTGTGTGTGTGTGTGTGTGTGTGTGTGTGTGTGTCTCTGTGTGTGTCTCTATGTGTATGTGTGATTATGGGATAGACAGGCCTTGGTAGCAGGGATCCTGTGAAGCCATACTGAGATCTCATTTGATGCAATTTCAACCTCTGTCTCATGATGTCTGTATTCACTTCTTGATTAGGGACTGTACGATATTTAGCGGGGGGGGCCCTCTGCCTGGCCCTCCCCCCGATCAAATTTTTTTTTTCCAGGGGCCTCCCCCCGGCTCAAAAAAATTCTCCTAGGCCCTCCCCCCTACGTGAATCAAATAAAACTGGTCGAAAAATGACGTTTACCATGTTAAAACGGCCAGCAAATGTCATAAGCACACATACACACGCACGGGTACACACGCAGCACTGATCTCTACAATACTACCCCTCTCGTAGGCTATATAGATGCTTCGGAATCATACAGAACAACAAGGGGAAAACATGCCGTTTTATGTGTGGTTAAGATAATAATATTAGAGTGGGCCTTTTTCTACCAGTTTTTGCTACGTAAAAATAATAAAGATTGCTTGAACTCACATACCGGTATGCCTAGTGACTTGTGTGATCTTCATCTTGCAAAAGTTCTGCCTAGGCTAAGTACAAATGAGCATACAGTCTCATATTAAGATATAAATGCTAATTTTTCATCACCGAATATCCACAAAGATGCTGCCAATTTGTTTACTACTGTACGTTTCCAAACTTTATTGCAGCTCATGTGACTTCATCAAGGGCTACGATTCGCCAGTAAAGTGAAACAAGCGTAACCTCTGAGCTGAGCTTTTCCAGTGTATCTGCAGTGTATCTGCAGCATTAAGGGACTGTAATGATATTCGTAATCTCGGGTGAACCATACAAGCTGCCCGGACATTGCTTCGTCTTTGCAGAAAGTCACCACGTTTGCGCCTCGTTGCTTCACTAGATGCCATGTTTAAAAACCTGCAAGCTTACGAGGGGGGTTGTGGGAGATTCAGGTAGGGTTGCGACTTTTTGGACTTGCCTACTCTGTCAAAGAGACGTGAATCATGTTTTGGCCTACAAACCTTTTAA
>NC_055962.1:13606125-13608625 GCF_018492685.1 Alosa sapidissima
TTAAGCTAGCGTTAGCTAGCTAGCTAGCTCGGTTCACATGACTAATTAAATTATTCATATCATGGATATCATGTCCTAAAGAATGATTAATTGGTATCATACATGATTATAGACAATAATACTGTGAACACAATTATGTTTATCTGTTCTTATTGCTTATTAAGAGATAAAGTTTATTTAGTGACGTAAGGTTAAGGTAGGGTTGCCAACTTTCTGATATGAAAATAAGGAACGGGGTTAGTGGGGGGGGTGTTTCGATAATACACTTCAGTACACCGGCATCCACTTCAGTTAGTGGGGGGGGGGGGGGGGGGGTTGAAATTATGTATGTATTATTGTACTAAATAGTGCATCATTTTACAAAATTGTGAGCTATTATTTACTAAAATGCGCACATAATGTACTACATTCTATAGCCACTAGCCTACTCATTTTCTATCTGGTGCAAAACAAGAATCATTTCGATGCAAAAACACTTGATAAAGAAATAACTGTTTGTAGCCTATTATACTCAAACCAAATAACTCTGAAAACTGCTGGTGGATATGCTGTCATAGAAAAAAATATATTGAACATAGCAAGCTGCTCCAAAAGCTCTGAATTTGGTGAAGCCTTATTTTATTTCTGGCTTTTTTCTGTCTCTGCAGCAAGTAGGCTAGCCTATTTGTTTATCTTGCACAGATGCACTGTAAAAATCATGACAAGACATGTCATCTCACGCTACGCTATCAGCGTAATATACGTGACTCGCAGTGGCTCAAATGAAAAGTGCATTCTCTGTTGGGATAGTGATGACAGACAAACTGAGAGGTTTGTTATTTCATACAAATCGTGTATTTTTCGTTCATAGTCTAACTTATAATACTGATCTGTCATGGATTTGCACGAGTTGATTCTCAATAATACGGAACAAAATGCGTTCCGTATCAGTTCAATACGGAACACATATTTTTCCTTGCAAGTACGGGACGATTCCGTATTTTACGGAACGGTTGGCAACCCTAGGTTAAGGTGACCAGATTTCTGAGACAAAATCCGGGGACATTTTCAGTTGAGAAGCGTAAAACGTGTAATGTTTTAATCATTGTAAACTTAAAACGGGGACACTGTCCCAGGGGCACTAGACTAGATCTCCACAAGCCCCCCTACGGGGGTTCGGGGGCATGCTCCCCCGTAAGAAAATTTGGTATATTTTAACGTTTAAATGCATCAATCTGGTGCACTTTGAAAAGAAATTCAGAGGTTAGACTTCATTATTCTTATCTAAACTTCCACTTCAGAATTTTAACCATGCACACACAGTTGGAATAGTTATAATATTGCAATAAGTTATGATATTGCCCATCCACAAAGCATATTTTCTTCACAGTTTCACAGTTCAGAAATGGTCCAAAATAGTATTGGCTACATTTCAGCACTCCATGAAATTATATCATAGTGGCAGTGCTGTTCAGACAGTTAATCTAGCTAGTTATCTTGGTCATTGTAATGCCTATCTTCTTTTTTTCAAGATAGTTCTTTACCCATATCTGAGAATGTATGATGTGATAATATTTGTCTTATGTAGCCTAATAGGGCCTATGTGTTGTCAGTCTTGTATCAAGAAAAAAATAACTCACGTATCATGCTTTTTTCTTTATATTTTTGTCTTAATGTCACTAGGAAGCATGCCAGTAGAAATATAGGCTATATTCATATTTGTAGGTGATTGTCTGGAATCTGGCAATATGAGAACCATTATGGTGGGATAGGCCTACTCTGGCTAAACAATTTACAAAAATGTTTGTACTGACATAAATCGTTTACATGAGAATAGGCCTACATTATAATTTCAAAACCGGACTAACCGGAACTGTCCCGTTTTGCTCCCATAGTAACGAATTACGTTGCTCTATCCTGCTAGTAATCATTCAATCAATCATCTTTGCTACTACTGCTACTGCTACTACTGCTGCTGCTACTACTACTACTACTACTACTACTGCTACTGCTACTACTGCTGCTACTACTACTACTACTACTACTACTACAACTGCTACTGCTACTACTGCTATCGTAAACGTGCTAATTACCAACCATTTCGTTTGAAAATTCTAAAACAACGATGTGGACATACGGGACAGTTGGTAATATGTGACGTTCCAATACTGCTACTACTACTACTGCTGCTACTACTACTACTGCTGCTACTACTACTACTACTACTACTGCTACTACTACGACTGCTGCTAATACTGCTACTGCTACTACTACTACTACTACTACTACTACTACTGCTGCTACTACTACTACTGCTACTGCTGCTGCTACTACTACTACTACTGCTACTACTGCTGCTGCTACTGCTACTACTACTACTACTACTACTGCTGCTGCTGCTGCTGCACATAAAGTATACATAAATAAACGTACATACACTAACTCACAGGCACACACACACACACACACACACACACACATACACATACACAAATTCATTCCCACACAGACAGCTGCCAGA
>NC_055962.1:13621125-13623625 GCF_018492685.1 Alosa sapidissima
GATGGTAGGTACAGCCGTAGCTTACACCTGCAGGAGCGCTTGCTTGGGCGCTTGTGTTGCGCAATGCACTTTGCTCCTCTCATCTATACGACGCAGTTCCCATTTCTCCAAACCATACATAATTACAAGGACAAATATTGCTACACGAGGGAAATCAGTGTCCGATGTGAAAAAATAGGTAGAAATCTAGTGTACACATTTCCACGAATCACGGATGTGTTGATGACATATATTAGGAAATATTAGAGGACTTAATGAGACGTGAAGTTGAACTGCATGCCAATGCCATTTAACCCAAATGCACCAGCAGCAGCACGGGAGAGGAGAGCTTATCTGACAGATCTGCATTGTCTATACTCTATAGTGAGGTAGATTACATTGCAAAAATATCACCATGCATTCATAACCTCGTGATTCAGTGAGAGTGATCCCAAAACATCGGAAAGTGACATTTCTGTATTACATTTTGTCAAGAGAAAAAATCAATAGCAAACTGTTCCCAACTGACTATAGCGCTGTGAACCGTTCCTGGCTGTGCCTGGCAATTCCGCCATCATAATAGCAATCCGCTATGGAACAAGCGTGCCTGTTGTTAAAGGGAATGTGAGATGACGCTCTGATTGGTTTATTGCACGTTACGCCCAAACCACACCCATGATTAATGTAGCTACTTCAGACCACCCCATTTTAGATTTGCGTCGGGCGCAACAGTCATGATCCCGCCGGTAAAATAAAAACAGCGCCCAAGATACGCCCACAAAGCGATTTGCGCGAAGTCAATTGCGCTAAAGTGCAAGATATAGCCCTCTATCTTTCTCTCCCTCTCTCTCTGTCTCTCTCTCTCTCTCTCTCTCTATAAATCCATTCTTTACCCCTTTTACCCGAACATATCACACAAACACAAAAGAAGACACACTCTTAGTGTGGATGTGTGCCAATTACTGAGTGTGTGTGTGTGTGTGTGTGTGTGTGTGTGTGTGTGTGTGACCTCTGTTCACTATTAAAGTTGCACGTTTTGCACTTTGCTGGCATGCATATGTAAGGGCATGACAGGCAAAGTCTTGTGCTGTGTTCTCTCACTGTATGTGTGTGTGTGTCTGTTTTTTTTTTATTATGATCTTTACCTTTTTGAACTATTCTTTGACTATTTTGCCCTTCTATGCTTTTATTTGTTCTTATTGTTTGGTTTTGTTTATGTAAAGCACATTGAATGACTTCTGTGTGTGTGTGTGTGTGTTAGTGCGTGCAGAGCATGTCGGCACGATCAGTGCAGTTCCAATTTTATTAACATAATGGATTACTTGTCAGGTACTGATTGTGGTGGGTCTAATTGTACACACACACACACACACACACTGACTGCCATTCCAGAGGGTTCTGCCAGGTGTTGGATCTCGGAGCCAAAGCCTGAGGTCACAGTCACTCAAACTCTCCAACGTGCTTCTTTTACACAAATACACACACACACACACACACACACACACACACACACACACACACACACACATAGGAACGGGAGCACACATATACTGAAACTTCTCACAGTCCATAATTGCATGCTTGGAAACACTAAAACAATAATATTCAGGTTTAACATGTCTGCACACAGTACCGTGGAAAAGGACCAATCCTCTTGCTCTTCCTCTCTCTGTACTGCACACAGCATATCTACACACACACACACACACACACACACACACACACACACACACACACAGACACACAGACACACACACACACACACCACACTCACACTCACACTCACACTCACACACTCTCACACACACACACACACACACACACACACACACTCACCCACATTGTGCATTAGAGGCCTTTTATATTAGATGAAAGTAAATTGTTTTGGTTATTGTTAAGGTTGTTGTTGTTGTTCTTTTCCTCGTGAAATATCTCCGGAGGTCTGTATGTAATAGGGCTGTTATCGCGCGGTGGAAATAGCATTATTGTTTTGCAGGCCACCCCTGCCCCTCTCTGAATGCAGATCAGGCCTTAATTAGAATTACAAATTCTGTTTGCCCAGCCCTCGTGCATAGCCCAGGCTCTCCTTCCCCTCGCCTCGCATGTACAACAAGGTCACATCTCATCTCCCCAGCACTGGTGACATTCCGTGTGTGAGTGTGTGTGTGTGTGGGGGGGGGCACATATGTGAGGTGTGCATTTTTCTGTATACCCTGTATGAAGGGCATGCCTCTCACACAAATTAATGAGAATAATATTAACTACACACACACACACACACACACACATACACACAAGCAAGAAACACACCTCAAATTACATATTAAAGCCATCACCACCACACTGAACGGCTTTCAAGACAGCAATGTGCAAATGGTAGCCGTTTGCCATTTACCTTGTTTGTCCTCACACTGACTCAGGCCATCTGCCCACTACGGATTTAACCTTTAAGTTTGTCCCACACTCCGTGAGTAAAACAACTTCCTGTTCACAGCCGAGAGATCTGCCCATGCCTACTAGG
>NC_055962.1:13628625-13666125 GCF_018492685.1 Alosa sapidissima
GCACTAGTAAAGACGCCGAGTCTGACTGGTGGCTTTGTATTCCCACGAGCCACACGACTCTTCGGTAGTCCTCAGGGCGATAACAGCCTCTTTCCAAAATTGTAGGAAAACTCAAGTCAACGACTGGCAGCTTGGTTTCCAGCGTAGATTACATGTTTCAAGGAAACTGTAAAATAGCGAGAGCCGCGCTGTCATTCGCTGACTACAGAGTTATGAGTGTATTTCACTCTCCTCTATCAGTATGTGTAATATTTGTGTCCAGAAGCCGAAACTGACGACTGTCTCTGCGGTCTGCCTGCAACCCCAAACAGGATTCCGTTCTGGTGGCGGTCGTGGTCCCTGGCTGCGGCTCTTTCGCCTCGTCTGCAGGAGCAGCGTTGCCTCAAGCCACGGGAGCCCAGCCGAGAAGTACGCCAACCGCCAGCGAACACTCAAAGCCAGTCAGTGCTCAGCTCCCAGCTACAGAGAAAGATCGATTCGTGTCTTCCGATTTCAGAGAAAGCCAAACCGTCACAGGAACGGCGTGGAAGTCCCGTTTAGGTCCGCATTCTTGCTTTTTAAGGTCCTACAAACAGAACTGACCGCATACCTGCTCCGAGTCACCCGGTAAACTTGCTCTGGCCGCTTATCGGCGAGAAGTATGAGAGTAGGCGACAGTAATCCTGGGTGATTGACGGTAATTGAGAGACTATCTGCCTCTCGTTCCCTCCCCTCTCCAGCGCGACTCGTACTTGCTCCGGAGCGTCCGTCTCCACAGCGCTGCCATTCTGTGCGCGTGTAGGTCTTGGGTGCCAGTTCCATGTGCGTTAGCGCATACCTACTCCCCCTGGCGGATTATTTGTGACAAACAAGTGGCAGATTCCTACATAGGCCAACGTACTGTGTGCGGTGGCGATGGGTTAGTATAGCCAGGGATCCTCTGAACTGTCACTGTACATATACCATATGCTCAATGCTCATACACAATTACAGAAGTACTGTAATTATCGTGTAATGATAATCTTACAGGGAGTGTTATTGTCTGAAAAATACAGTGTTACACAAACTCATGCAAACATGTAGAGACTAGGCTACTTATGCCAAGCCAGATATATTTAATGTGGTGACACTTTAAATATGTGTAGAACTGGTTGGGCTCATTATTTTACAGACCACAGTCAATATTAAGGTCTCTGGGGCTCCTCCTGGTGGTCAGTACTGGTAATGCAATAGGATACATCAAGCTATGACCACATAGTACCAAACTTACTCTTCTATAGGCTTTATATCACAATATTTGCCCTCTCTCTCCATACATTAAAGACAGAAAACACATATCTTCATCAGGACCAACATTCTGCCACACAATCACATCATTTAGTATGGTTTAATAAATAAATACCAGATATAACACTAACAACAATCACCCATTTAAGATGTAGAGATCAAAAAAGCCACACTAGTATTACTGTCTAGACTCATGTTTAAGTGACTTACAATAAGCATTATACAAACATTAAAATGGATAGTTTAAAGTAAAGTCATATAGCCTAAATAAAACATAGATGGGATGTAATAGAACAATATGACATATGACATATACAAACACACAACTCTGTAAGAATTCATTAGTTAGATAGTTATTAATCAGATTAATGCATTAGATTGATGACTTTTTAGAAGGTCTAAGCTTTCTCCAACCATCATAGATCAATCCATAGATATTTCAATCAGCCATTTCTTGCTACATGTACATCTCCACTATGTCTCTGAATGCTCTCATTTTAATGCCCATAATTACACTTTCCCTCAAAAACAGATACATACATACATACGCATGCATACATACATACATAACATACATACATATACATACATACACATGCATACATACATACATACATACATACATACATACATACATACATACATACTGTACATATATACATACATGCATACATACAGCAACAGTGACTATGTGAGTGATCTATTTGATATTTTCTGAGCACAAGGTAACTGGATATGAAGTATCAAGGTAACTGTATACTGGATATGTCAACAGCCTAAAACTTGTGCTTGGGAGACTGGCACCTGTGGCCGTGGCCTACTGGTTAGTGCTTCGGACTTGTAACCGGAGGGTTGCTGGTTTGAACCCCGACCAGTAGGCAGGGCTGAAGTGCCCTTGAGCAAGGCACCTAACCCCTCACTGCTCCCCGAGTGCCGCTGTTGTTGCAGGCAGCTCACTGCGCCGGGATTAGTGTGTGCTTCACCTCACTCTGTGTTCACTGTGTGCTGAGTGTGTTTCACTAATTCACAGATTGGGATAAATGCAGAGACCAAATTTCCCTCACGGGATCAAAAGAGTATATATATACTTATATCTACCAACCTTGCATCTTTTAGCAATTGATTGATCTCAGATCAACAGTAACAGATTGTGTCTGTCGATCATCCTCTGTGCAGTAGGCTATGTGAGCCAATGTGCAAGGTACACACTCAGATTGGTGTTGGTGTTGAATAAAGTGATTGACAGCTCATTTTCCAGATCTTGGCAAGATCCCTTCACACGTCAGCTGTTACTGTGTGGGTAGATCATTTAGCCACACATCCATCCATGCACCCATCCATCCACCTTGTGTCTCTCATGCTGTCTACTTCCGTCAGTCACTTCAAAGAGACTAACATGGCTGCCTGCCACTCATCTCTGTCAGGGGGATAGCAGGGATCTGGATCCAGATGCAGTGGATCCAGAGCTTTCTCAAAGAGAGGCATAGAGCAGGCGCATCAGTACACAGCTCTGAGCCACCTGACCTCTGATGGAGCTTGATTTTTCCTTCATCAGGATATACTGTAGGATGTGAGGTCACTGTACTGTAAGCTTTGGCCTAAGCCAATTTCTTGTACAGTATGTGTTTATATTATTTATTATTATTATTTAAACATGTGAAGTTATGCAAGAATTAATCGGGGCTTTTTTTAACTGTAAATTGACTAGTCTCCTAGTGGTGGCGAGTAGGCTCCAAACAGAAAGCAGTCACTTCAGAAAGAGTCTCAGCTAAATTCTTAACACTTGTTCAAGCAAGAATGTCCTGATAAAATGAATGGTAAGCTGAATAAACTAGATGTGTAGCTCTTATTGTAAGTGTGGAAGCAGACTGTGTGTGTGTGTGTGTGTGTGTGTGTGTGTGTGTGTGTGTGTGTGTGTGTGTGTGTGTGTGTGTGTGTGTGTGTGTGTGTGTGTGTGTCTCTGTCTCTGTGAGTGTGTATGTGTATTTAACTGTGCTGTGTGTTTTGTCTTTGTGCTTTTCCAGGCCTTTTTGCTGGGAGTAAGGAGTTCCGCTTTGAAAAGCCCATTCTGTCCAGCTCCCAAATCCAAACATGGGTGGTGGCTCAACCACACACACACATGTGCCGTGGTGTCTGGGGGTCCTGGTCAGGGGCCTCTCTCTCTCTTTTTCTCTCTCTCTCTCTCTCCCCCTCTCTCTCGTCAATGATTTCACTTCATTGTGTGAGCTCAGACTCACTCATCGAGTCATGCATTTTAACATCACACAACTGCAAACTGCAGATTGTGTTTGACAAAGTAAATGTCTACAGATTATCTTCGAAAAATTGTTTTTGTGTCCCTGTGCTCACTGTTCCCTTCATGTAATATCAGGACTTGAATTCTCCATTAAACATTCACAAATCAGCAATCAATTGGAATCTAAGACAAACAAAAACAATTGAAGGTGTGAATTCACTGATGTTGTTATAAATCCTACAGATCTTCATGATATTGGTATGATGCTGAGAGCCACTGGTCAACATCGCCACCTACTGGAAAAAACACACATGACACTCTGTGGATAGTTACTTATCTACAGTATAATGAGGTCACATTATGACAGTTTTAAGAAAGCTCTAATTTTTAACACTAAGCTTCATACTGTAACGTCGGCGCACAAGACATTGCGTAGCGTTCTCCCACGCAGGGCATGCTGGGATGCAGGAGCGAACATTTGGGGGTTTATGTCTGTATTTCTCCTTAGTTTTGAGTCTAAAGTTAGCATCTTTATTGTAACATGTTTCCCTTTTAGTTCTCCCTTGTGTGTGATCCTTTTTGTGTGGGGGCTGCGTCCTCCCCTGTATGTGTAGTGTGTGTGTGTACATGACTGTGTCTGTGTCCTGTGTCTGTGTCCCTGCTCTCGTTCTCAGCTAATAAACCTTTTGATTTGACAACTGTCTGTGTCGCTATCAAATCGTTACATTGGTGTCAGAAGCGACTTACAAACATGGCCTCCGCTCAGCGAGAGAAGCTGGGAGCGGGAGACCTCACCTCTGGGTGGAGGCCCACGCAAGAGGATCCAGAGAGAGACCTTGTAAGGGCTGCTAAAAAGCTCGGGGCCTTCTATCGCTACCTTCTATTGCACAACTGTCTGTGTCGCTATCAAATCGTTACAATACTATAGATAATACTGTACATAAAAACTAATTTTGTATTCATTTTGATTGATTTCATACAAGTATTATTTGTAAAGCAATCCAATACAACAATTATAATGACCATGAGAATGACGATGACAATGACAGCCCCCACAAGGTCTCACTCCAACAAATCTGTGTGTAGCTGTGTGTGTACAGTAGTCTATGTGTGTAGCTGTGTGTGTAGTCTATGTGTGTAGCTGTGTGTAGCTGTGTGTGTAGCCTATGTGTGTAGCTGTGTGTGTAGCCTATGTGTGTAGCTGTGTGTGTAGTCTATGTGTGTAGCTGTTGTTATGGCCTAGGGGTAAGGCCACAACAAGAGGGAGTCGAGAGGTTGGATCTTTAAATAAAATATAGATTTATTAACCAAATAACAAACAAACAGTGTGAGGTGGGTCCAAGTCAGTCATCAGTAATGCATGGATGTTGTGTGTTTGCAATGTGTCTGAGTGCAGTGTTGCATGTCCAAAACCCAAAGTAAGAATGGCCCTGCTAAGGGCAGAGGAAGCAATACCTCTTATCAGGACTCCAGTGTACAGGTGCAGCTCATCAGCTCGTTAAGTCCTAAGCACACCTGAAAACAAGTAGTCAATATGCAGAAGGCCTAACAGGCCGTCACACTGTGTGTGTAGTCTATGTGTGTAGCTGTGTGTGTAGTCTATGTGTGTAGCTGTAGTCGGGGAGCCAAAGTCTCAAAAGCTCAAGAAAGTGGGTTGAACCTGACATCGTCTGCCAGACTTTTTATTTGTGTTTTTTTCTGTTAACTTTGACCCTAAGGACTAATAATTGGAGGGTTTGCTCTGCCGGAAATATCACAAAAAAAAGTGGCCATTTTAGTGTATGCACCCTATCTTTTTTATCAGAAAAATGTGAAAAATGTATTTTTCCCTCAACTCCTCAGTGGGTTAGGTAGGCTATCAATAAATGCATTCCAGAGGCACAGAACACATGTGCTGACACCATCCACTGAAAAAATAACTCTTAAAACACATTTCTACATGATTTTGCATCAATTTAATGCAAAACAATAGGCGTTTTCTCACTTTTTTCCATTATTTTCATCTTTACTTCATTGAAAATCAATTATTCCAACTTATGACATCAGTCAATATGCCATTGTTCCATTAAAGTTGTTATAGTTGTCATCCGAGGCAATAAAATAATGAAAGTCATTTTGCTGTATTATATTTCTTGTGTGACACATTTCCATTGGGAGAACAGGGTTATGTTGACATTTAATAAAAAGCCTAGACCATGATGTATTTCAGAATTTTGAGAGTAGCCTAAAATTCTATGGAGGTTCTGAGCCTGTTGATCGCCAACTAGTAGTGAAATCATCACAGAGCCATTGATTTTCGTTGGATTTTTATAATTTTTTTCTGTGGAATGTTATACTGTATATAGTATAATATACTGTTTGGTGAAAAGAATGGCATATTGGCTGATGTCATAACCTGGGGGAATAATTGATTGCTAACAGTTAACAGAAAAAACACAAATAAAAAGTATGGCAGACGATGTCAGGTCCAACCCACTTTTGAGACTTTTAGCTCCCCAACTACTGTGTGTGTAGTCTATGTGTGTAGTTATGTATACTGTAGCTTTGTGTGTAGTTATGTGTGTAGTCTATGTGTGTAGTTATGTATGTAGTCTATGTGTGTAGCTATGTGTGTAGCTTTGAGTGGAGCTTTGAGTGTAGCTATGTGTGTAGCTATGTGTGGAGCTTTGTGTGTAGATATGTGTGTAGTCTGTGTGTGTAGTCTATGTGTGAAGCTGTGTGTGTAGCTATGTGTGTAGTCTATGTGTGTAACTATGTATGTAGTCTATGTGTGAAGCTTTGTGTGTAGCTATGTGTGTATAGCTATGTGTGTAGTCTGTGTGTGTAGTGTATGTGTGAAGCTTTGTGTGTGGCTATGTGTGGAGTCTATGTGTGGAGCTATGTGTGGAGTCTATGTGTGGAGCTTTGTGTGTAGTTATGTGTGGCGCTAGTGTAGTCTATGTGTGGAGTCTATGTGTGGAGTCTATGTGTGGAGCTTTTTGTGATATGTGTGGCGCTAGTGTAGTCTATGTGCGTCGCTAGTGTAGTCTATGTGTGGAGCTACAGTATATAGGTGCATCAGGAGCATCAGATGTCAATGTTGTGTTGTGATTTTCACGTTTGTTTTATCAGTGCTACCAGGCCATGCAGGAGAGGGAGATGTGATGTCTGTCAGCGTGTAGCCTACTGTGTGTCCTATACATCTTTATGACTCACCGCCTTTTGTCGTACAATATTAAATTCAAGCCATTGAGCCATTAAATCAGCTCTGCTATGTTTCTGTCCTTGATGCACTGAACTGCACTGCTGGGTCATATGCCTGTGGCTAATTCGTTTTGGTGATTCTTTGAAGCAACCTTGAGTTCAAGTCTTATTGTCAATAATATCACTTCTATCAAAATTGACCGAAGGGGTTTATAAAATAAAAAAACGGGTAAGTATAAAATATTTTTCACAGAATTTAGAACACAGAGTGCGAGGCAAAAATGTTTCGGTACCACTGAAAATGTTCAATAATGTGTCATGATTTTTCTTTTCATATCTGCTGCGCTGCTATTTGTGTGCTAACGCAAAGTCTGCCACCTCTCAGAGATTCATTATTCAGTGACGCCTTTTAAAAACTTGTCACTCAAATCCAGACTGGGAAACACTGATGACTCAGATCATCACTTCACGTCAGCAGATAGGAGGTGCCATCGGTGGAGGTGGATATAGAACCCATATCTATAAATACACAGGGAACACAGGCGAATTAGCTGAGGGAGAACAGATCACAAGTTGTTTATTGTATTGAAATGTGTAAACAAAAAAGTTGGAGTTGGAGTTGTGAACTAGATATACAACCCAACAAATCAGAAAAAGTTGGGACGTTGTGTAAAATGCAAATAAAAAACAAAATGCAATAATCTGCAAATCTTGTAAACTCATATTAAGCTGCAAAAAAGACACAGACAACATATCAAATGTTGAAAATGACAAATTCCACTATTTCATGGAAAATAAATGTTCATTTTGAATTTGATACAAGCAACACGTTTCAAAAAAAGTTGGGAGGGGGGCAACAAAATGCTGGAAAAGTTGTGCAATGATAAAAAAAGGGGGAATAATTCATGTACACTGTAGGGGTATTCATCACTGTGTAAACCTGTGTGGACAAATGATGAAACAATGTAATGTTAATGCTTCTTAACATGAAATTATGAAGTATTTAGGGAGTTCATCATCTACAGTACATGATATATTCAGAGAATCCAGAGAAATATTTCATACAAGGAATAGAGCTAAAAAATATATTGGATGGCTGTGATCTTTTGGACCTCAGATGGCACTGCATTAAAACCAGACTTGTTTCTGTAAAGAAAACCATTGTATGGGCTCAGGAAAACCTTGGATAACCATTGTCTATGAGCACAGTTTGATACTCAATTCAGAAATGGTAGTGTAAACTTTACCATGCAACAGCCACAATTGTATTTAGACATGATACAGAAATACCACCGTCTTATCTGGGCCTGAGCTTGTTTAAAATGGACTGAGGTAAAGTGGGAAAAGGTCCTGTGGTTAGACCAGTCAAATTGTGCAATTATTTTTGGAAATCATGGACTCATCTGGGCTAAAGAGGAGAGGGTCTATCCAAGTATCCAAACTATCCAACTTGTTTTAGATCTCAGTTTGAATTCCAACATCTATGACGATGTGGAGGTGCATTAATGCCTACACAGCATGGGCATCTTGCACATCTGGCAAGGCACAATCAATTCTGAATGATGTATACAGGTTTTGAGCAACATATACAGTCATCCAGGCAATGTCTTTTCCAGGGAAGACCTTGAATATTTCAGTGAACATTAAACATAAACATAAAAACAATGGCAAAATGAATTCTGCACATATTTAAATAGTATTTCTCCATAGTAGAGGAAGAGTCCAGCCTGTCTGCAGTCCAGACGCTTCTCTCATCTTCTCAAAGGAATTCTAGATCTCATTTATAGTGACCATTGGGTCCTTGGTTACCTGTCTGACCAAGGCCCTTCGTCCCGGATTACTCAGTTAGGCTGAGCGGCCAGATCAGTTGGTTGTTCCAAACTTTTCCATTTGAGAATGATGGAAGATATCGTGTTCTTGGGAACTTCCAATGCTGCAGAAATTTTCTTGTACCCTTCCCCAGATCTGTGTCTTCACACAACCCTGTCTTGCAGGTCTACGGACAATTCTCTCGACCTTGTGGCTTGGTTTTCACTCTGACATACACCATCAACTGTGAGACCTTATATAAAGAGATGTGTGCCTCTCTTAATGATGTCCAGTGAATTAATTTAGGCACAGGTGGACTCCAATCAAGTTGTAGAAGCATCTCAAGGACCATTGATAGAAGTAGGATGCACCAGAGCTCAATGGCAAGTGTCATAACAAAAGGTGTGAAAACTTATGTAAATGTTTTTTTTTTTATACATTTACAAAACACTCCAAACACTTGCTTTTTTGTGGGGTGTTTGAGTATTGTGTGTAGATTGATGAGAAAAAAATAAATAATTGAATCCACTTTAAGATGAGTCTGAAACATAACAAAATGTGGGAAAAGTGAAGCGCTGTGAATACTTTTCGTATGCACTGTATGATCTACTGGGGCATTCTGATGTTGTGGTACAGGCAGGGTATTTACATGGTTTGCCCTGTAAGCTAGATGCACTGAATTCCATCTATTTGTAGTCAACACAGGAATAAAGAATGCCATAGGCGAAATGGATCCCTGCCTATTCACAAAACTACTTTCTACCATTTCTATTGCAAGGACCCAGAACATGTCATACAATCCTGCTGAAATCAAAGTGAGTGATTTCGTCCCCTTGGAATTATACGGTTCGATCTACGTTCTGAGAAGTTCTGAGATGTTGAGCTGCAAAATTTTAGGATTACATAGAGTTATACTGATAAGCAGAACAAACCTCTTTAGATATAATGTCCAAAAATGCATACAACTACAAGAATCACCTCACCTCACCTTCTTAAATTGTCACAGAATAAGAATATGTCAATATAACTCAATTTTGACAAAAATGTCAGATAGAACCTTGCAATTCTAAGGGGACGATTTGTTTCCTACTGCTGCTGGATCAGTATCCCTCACTGCAGTGACTGCACATGTCACATTACATGCTGGCTGGGAATATGAAGTACAAGGTTGTTGCTGACAATATTGGGGTGGCTCAAGCGATCTTTCTGAACGAGGAGGAGGAGGAGGGGGAGAGGGTGAAGGTGCCCAGAAATCTTTGGATGCTGTAAGAGTTGGGAACACAACTGAAGGACTCAGGCTAAAATAAGACAGCCTGTCAATAGCTGATGGTATTGGGCTAAAATAAAAGGCAGCCTGCCCTGGCGATTGGCAGGCTCTGCATACTTGCAGGGAACCTCAGGTGATTGGGTGGGGATGGTGATGAGAAATCAGGGGCAGTGGGGGTGGGATATTGGTGTAACAGCCCTGGGATAGTCCTCTCTGAAACCCTGTTTATAGGCGATTCAGTTGTCTGCTGTACTCCATTGTTATTCCACATGGTCACAATCTCCATTTGACCGCTAAGGTCCTGGGGAGTTTAATGCAGCTGGTTCACTATACAGCACTAAACTTGTTATCACATTTTCTGTGGTGACAAAGAATCAGGGCATTCGGGGTGGCGTATTGTTGTGTCAGCTTTTAGATGGTGTTCTGTGAGTAGTTTAGACACTGATGCTTCAGCCTGAGCCTTTCGAAGCACAAACCACCAGAAGTGATTTTCTACTAGCCTGGGTCCCTTTGTATTTCATGGCTGAGGTATCAGTGCAGCCATATTTTCCATGTGCGATAAACACATTTGTAAAGAAGCAATAAAAACATATCAGCACATATTGGTTATCTGTGCATGTCTTTTATGGGTCATTCCGTGTCAAATCACCCAGTGGCTGACAGGTCACCCTCTCCAAAAAAATTCACAGGTGCTTGTAGACTAAATCTATGCATAGATCTTAAATAGTATATCTGTATAACTACAGTAATCATTGCAAAACTACAGCCATTTGAAACTTCAAGTCATTTTAAGCATCGCGGAGAACAATCCTTTTTGTTCAACTTCCAACATTATTGGCTCTTTTGGTATTTCACACACATTACCGGTACTGAAACTATGTGAATAGAAGTACATTTTCCTGTTGAATTAAAAAATTCAATCGGATCAGAATCGAATCGAATTTTGCTGAAATTGGGTGATTTCACATGGAATGACCCTTATCACAATCCCATATTACTGTTGTACGTAGAGTATGGGATCATACCCTGGCATGCCCTGCCACTGGCAATGCATTTGTCTAACACAATCACTACATGCAGTTCCTCTGTGTAGTCCATGTGCAAAATGTATTACTGCTTTGTATTAACAAATATTTTCAGATGTTCTCAAATGTTCTTAGAAGTTGTTGTAGGCCATTTTAGATGTTATTGGCTAACTGTAAAGTAGCTTTAACCAAACTAGATTTCTCTATAGGGCTTTTGTTGCAGTTTGACATATGCTATCATGAAGAAGTTGGTGGCTTGCAAAGATATGCTTATAAGGTACTTATAGTTTCCCCAACACTGTCAATGCATTAATGATTTTGATGGAGAGGTGATTTAAAAATGAGGAGTCAACATTCCTGAGTGCCTGAACTATGTAGTAAGGAAACATACATGTCACTTTAATAGATGAAGTCATTCATGGCAAAATAAACAAACATGAAGGTAAAGACAGCTCTCATATCAAGGGCATCAGTGTGAACATCAGGCTCAGAGACACATCTGGATATCAAAGATTTACTATTTTCTTTC
The DNA here is from genome assembly GCF_018492685.1 of Alosa sapidissima. Classification (NCBI taxonomy): domain Eukaryota; kingdom Metazoa; phylum Chordata; class Actinopteri; order Clupeiformes; family Clupeidae; genus Alosa; species Alosa sapidissima. The sequence goes on from NC_055962.1 coordinate 13,639,941, forward strand.
ATGTCATGTCTTTATTTTCTTTCTACCAGATGGTACCAGGGGACACAAACACACAGACACAGACACAGACACAGACACAGACACAGACACACACACACACACACACACACACACACACACACACACACACACACACACACACACACACGTTATCCTTGCACAAACCTGCTGTGCGTTCTCTAAAGTTGAGCCACTCAGATGCGATGTGACTGATGATGAGACCTGGCGTCTGGAGACAAGACAGGTTTGCCTCACCGAGCATACTCAGTTTGGTTTGGTGCGTGGGAATGTTATGTTCTGACAAAACTGAATCACCTGTGTGATTGGTCATAAGATTGTGTGTGTGTGAGTGTGTGTGTGTGTGTGTGTGTTTGTGTGTCTGTCAGTGAGCGTGAGAAAGTATTTCTGTCCATCCTGTTTGTGTGGGATGATGCTTGGTTGAGTGGTCTTATGTCATTGTAAATTTTACCTATGAATGAGTGATGCATCATGTATTCATTCAAACTTTGTAGTTTGCTCATTCATTCAATAATGCATTCATTCATTCATTCATTCATTCATTCATTCATTCATTCATTCATTCATGCATGCATTGTGATGTGTGACAATGTGGGAACATTGAATATTATTGACATTAGTTGTCTTGTTACAGTAGTTCACTGGCAAGGTGACAAGTGTTTACCGGCAAGGTGACAAATGTTTGAACCAGTAGTGCCCACATGACAAGAACACACAGTAGGCTGTTAACTGTCACTGACTGCCAGGTGCAGCTCCCCCATCACCTCCAGCTTCCTTGAACACTCCTTGAATGACTGCAGTGCCAAGTCATCTGAGAAATAAATGAGATACCCCTGGAGTGCATCAACCCCAGGAGGCTTTTATTTTGACAGGCTTTGCTGGTCATCCTGACTTCCTGCCCTGCCTCCCTGACTGTATCTAAAGAGTACAGACTGCAGAGATGCCTACTCATAATCGCTCTACTCCAGACAGGCTGGCCAAGTAGGATGCTGCTGTAATGAACTGGGCTTTCCAGCAGTGCTGTCTGCACAACAATACACACAGGTGGGGGTCTCTCTCTCTCTCTCTCTCTCTCTCCACTCCCCCTCTCCCTCTTCCTGTTTCCTGTCCCAAAATAATGGTGTTAAACTTGGACCTGTCAGAGAGCTGGGGTGCTGAAGAGTAGGAGGACTGTGAAGAGAGATTTCACCAAAGATGAAAAAAAAAAACTATTATCCTCTAAGGAATGCCTATCCTACTGCCACTAGCAACCCATCAGAAATATGCGTATTGTTAGTGAAGTATTATAAAAGTCAAGTCACCCAAGCACTTTGTTGGTACTGTAAGTAGAACGGTCCAAAGAGAGCTGCAGTATTTTCCAGGGCAGTCACTGTACATACACACACAGTGTGGAGTCATGCACTTGCTTTCTGAAGGAAACAAAAGGACTCAAAGTTGGTTGGCAAGTGCTCTTTGCTGGCTGTGCATGTGCAGTAAAGTCAGCTAAGTCTACCCAGAATCAACCATGTTTAACAGCATAGCTTGTCTAAGTTCAGGAATGCTATGTGCTATGTAATGTTTTAGGATCTTCACATTAGCCTTTGGTACCTGGGCCAATGTTTGGAGTGTGGAAGTGATGTGTACCGGTTCCTGGCAGAATTTGACAGTTAACTATTGTATAAGTTGATTCTTAAAGAACAGACTTTAAGACATGGCTATGGCCGACAACAGACGCAATTAAACTATACATTCAGCAGTAAGCACTTCCTTGCATGAATCTTAATAGCTTGGAACGCTATGTGTACAATATGCTGGAGGTTTTTGTTCTAAAGTAAGAAAAAGAGTGCAGTATCTTTGTGATCTGTAGAGAAGGAAAACTTACTGGGATATTGTTATGACCCTAAGGAAGTTTTGATTATTTACTTATAAGACACATCTCCACTGTAGCAGGACTGAATCCCAGCTGGTGTTTAAAGCTCATCCATCCTGTCATGACGGCGAGTTCAGAGATGATGCTAGCGATGAGTAATGCGGTTTGCCCGGTGATTAAAACATCTGCTGTGGCTGTGGACGACACAAAGAGTGGGCGGTGAGTGCTATTGCAATCTCCGCTGTTGTACGTAGGAGGTGGTACTCAACGACTCTGAACTAGCGTTCATGGGCTTCGGAAAAACCTTTTTCCCAGTGAAAACATCATCATTCCGCATCATTCACGTCACGTAATGTGTGAGTCAGAGGTCGGAAACTGGGGCTAGATTTTGCTAACAGAGTTGCCCAGTTAGGGGCTCGTCATCACTTTTATCATCACGTTGTAGTTCGTTTGCAGTCCATGTGGCCTTTCATGTCCAACAGTTTTAATGTGAACTTGGGAATTTGCCGTTTTTGTCACTTGAAAGCTGCATATCTTTCTCTCACAAACGTCTTACACTATATTTTAAGCAAATACAGTTGTTTATTTAGGATTGAGTGTATGTTTTAACCTTTGTTGTGGCATCCGTGTTTGTCACACATTCCGACGGCAAAGCACATGAACACTTGCTGTGGGAAAAAGTAGCCATGGGGGCGGTCCTTGTCATTCCGAAGTGCCATGAATGCACCATGAGAGCAGACATAGATGGATAGGTGATAGGGTCAAGCTGTGAGACAAGAGTGTCATGCTAATTGAACCATCAGTGAACCAATCAGAGAACTCTCTGTGAGTACCACTCACAGATCGAAAAATACCTTAAACCGTAGTTCTGATTGATTGAAGTGTTTGATGAAATGCCATGTGTATTGCCTATTCTAAGTGACTGACTCATAAGTCATTGGCCCGCCTAAATGACAGCTTGAATTTGATCACTGTGCTTCTTTCTGTGTAAGGTGTAATTACAGAACCTGGAGGTGAATTCTTTCACACAAACTTACGTCACAGACCACTTGGATTTTTGATTGATTTGACCCTCAGTTAACTTCGAAACAGGCACTTACTTTGGATAGACAATACATCATAGGAGTGATTAACGTCAAAAAATCTAGACCTCCGGTAAGTTTAGTGTTCTAAAGATGTCAAATAGCCTGTTAGTTACCAAATTGATAGCCAAGGAGCCAGAAGTGAACACACATAGATAGCTATCAAACTGTGCTTTCATTATACAACTAAACACTAAACATAACCCTTGAGACAGCTCCGTACTATGTGATCTCAATGGCGATGCAGAGTTTGCTTGCACCTCCAACAGCATGGCGTACCTGTTTACCTCCCAAAAACGCCAACGCCCTCAAACGCCCACAAATGCCCGTATGTTTGTGTGAAAGAATGTGTAACAGAAGGTCTTCAAGTGCCTTAAAGGTAGCATCAGCAATTTTAAGTGATCTCTAACCCGTTTGTCACTTTCAGCAAATATCTCCTCACGATCTGCTAGCTCTCCATTCTGTGAGTAGGCTGCTAAGAAAAAAAAGTCTTAGTACACAGCCCTGGATCCATGAACTAGAAATAGATAAATTGGAGCAAGCCTGTCCCCCAAACAAAACACAACTGTTCCAGCCAGCCAGTCACCCAAAGAGGAACTGTAGTTTGGGGAAATGGAAGGGAAGTTTGGGGAGGTGATTGGTGAGTTAGCTCTCTGGTGTTTTGTTGGTGTTTGTCAATGGACATGACATCATCCAGCAACGCTGACGGTACCTTTAAGTCCTTTCAACAGTGACACAGGCTGTTTCTCATACTGCATACTTGCACACTTCAAATGCTTAGTTTAAGTATATAGTGCAGATTATTCGAAAAGTGGACACAACCCAAGTAAGCGCTCAGTGCACATCAGCAGTAGACGGAAGTACTGTATGCAGTTTGAGACATAGCCTTAATCTTTGGTCCTTCTGGGAAAGACAGGCTCCAGGAAGTAGCCTAGCCTACTGTTGAATTTACAGTAACAGAGTTTATCTAATTGCTTGCTGTGACTTTTGGGAGAACTCTAGTGACCAAATAGCCTAAAGAGAATGTGAAAAAGAGAAACCTGTGCCAAGCTGAAGAGGTCTTACCTCGAGGGAGTTGAATCAGGCTAGCCACTCAGTGCTCTGTTACAACAGAGAAATAGCATCAGCCTGCTGGCTGCTACTGGGACCAATGGCTTTTTGTGATACAGTCAGGCTTCTCTAGGTGTTCTGTATCCTCTGAAGATGAGTCAACATTTTTCAACATGTGTGGGTCTTGTGATACACTTGTCTTGTCTGCAGTAAGGCACAGTTACCAGCAGAGGGCAATCTATGCACAAACACTGCCTGGATCTCTTGCATGACTCTGCTGTTTGGTACAGGGATTTCTTTTCTAGATCAAAGGACTAGCAACAAGCCAAATTATAACCTATTTGGTTTCTGAAATGGAATTGTCTTGGAAGAAACTGGCATACATGTCACACATTTCTGGGTGTCCAAATTTTTTGAGGACCTCTCTTGGACTCTCAACACCTCTACCCTGATCAAGAAGGCTCACTAGGGTGTCTTCTTCCTGAGGAGACTTAAAAAGATCCACCTGTCTCCTCAGATTCTGGTGAACTTTGAGGGCATCCTCACCAACTGTGTTACAGTATTGTATTTGAGTTGCAGTTGTAGTTGAATCTTTAAAAAGTTTAATCTAAAAACAAAAACATTTGATAGAGAGCAAGCTGTTCTGAGATGATTTGGTGAATATTATGGGCGAGAGTATGCATGGCTGGCTGAGTGACAACTTTAGCTGTAATATGTGTCTAATGCGTCCTCCTCCCTTCATATGAACATACAGACTACAGTGCATACAGAAAAGTATTCATAGCGCACATAGCACTTTTTCCTCATTTTGTTATATTTCAGACTCATCTTAAAATGGATTCAACTGTTTTTTTTTTCATCAATCTATACACAATACTCCAACACCCCACAAAAAAAAAAAAAACTAGTGTTTGGAGTGTTTTGTAAATGTATATAAAAATGTATTATGACACTTGCCAATGAGCTCTGGTGCATCCTACAAATGAAAAGGTAGTCTTCATTTCAGGTAATGTACACTCACTCATTTTGCAGAATGTTTTATCCAAAGTGACTCATGGGAGGATACGGTTCTGTAAGCGCTCTGCAAACAACCTCCCTGTATTAATATGTCTCTCAAGCAAACACTGAATGGATGTCACAGTTATTAGTCTCAATAATGTATTGACTGATGTTTCACAGACAGCAAAATTTTAGTAGGGATCCTGCTCCACTGTATGATTCATCATATAATCCACAAGTTCACTTCAGACTGACCATTGACCATATAATAATTTGAGTAACAATAATACTCTTTACTCCCCATGTAAGTGGGCTACATGCTATTCACTAATCCGAGCCTTAATCCTAAATGCATTGTGAAATAACACTGAAGTTATATAAGAATTACAGGAAACCCACCACGTTAGTACACAGTACCTATGGGCACTTTATATAAAGCAGGGCCTAATCTACAAGCACACAATCTGACATACTGCACTTAAACGTCACATCTTGCACTAGTCTTGAATTATTTAACAATTATTAAGTTATTGCATTCATGCAGCATTGCAATCATACATTTTATTTTATCTTTGATTCATCTTAATTAGTAGTTGGTGCTCCCTCAGGATATCTTTGTACAGGAAGAGTTGGGTAAACAAGCAAAATTTACAACATGTTTAATGTTTTATCTGTATGTACAGTATGTGATGCATAAAACCCCTTGAACCTTTGATCCTGTGTTAGCCAAAGCTCTGTTATAAGGAAGAAGCAAAAGAGCGAGGATTTTCAATCATTTTTTATTCTTTTTTTCATTGCACAGTAATCTCTATCTACAGAAGTTCTAGACCATAAGAGGCAGCAGATACTCAGAAACATCCATGTGAAATTTTGCATAAAACTGTACAAGAAAAAATTGGCTACAATGAGAAAATACTTCAACCGACTGACAACCGTTCGAACCAGTATGGGAAAAAAAGCATGGGGCTACGCGAGACAGACTCCCTTGTGAAGAGACCTGTGTATTACACCAGGAAAACAAAAATTCTCAACACATTTATTAAAAAAAAGAAGATCCAAACTCTTTTGTCAGTCATATGATAACCAAGCACAGATTCCCCCAACTGAACAACCTTCCAGATCTTTCCATGGGGGTCTCTGTGTGGCAGGTATATGCCTAACGTACGATACTCGAGCGATGACATGACACACAACCTCTTTGTGAGAACAAAAAAACAGACATGAAATGTGGATGATAGTCCAGGATATGGTCCATGCCATGCTTGCCAACTAGGACTTGTTAGATGGAGAGAGTGTTTATGTGTCTGTTAGATGGAGAGAGCTTTAATGTATCTGTAAGGAAACCTGGAGGGCTAAGAGCTTGTTGGGAGTCAATCTATAGTCTCTCTGAGCCAAATATATATCACAATGCACATGATATATCACAATATACGCTTGTAGACGAGCTGTAGGGATTTGGTCTAAATCTGTGTGGAATTAATCAGTGTAAACAGCACTGGCACAGACTGAAATGGACAGCAGAGACAGTGATAAGCTTCTGTCAAGCTGTTAAGATGCAATATCGCCTTGTTTCTGCAAACTTTCTGCAAATTTCATAACGCAGTTTTAGTGAGAAGTCCCCAGTCTGGTTACTCTCCCTATGATGCTCTGTGTTTCATTTTAAGCTGTTCCTTCTGACCCTGTGATCACAGCTCAGCATCTTTCATAAGCTCTGTGACACCACAAGCTTCACATCATTAACTGTGACCCCCCCCACATACTGACATGACACAATGAGCATCTATCTGTCTATGAGAGCAAGATGAAACCTCTTTTGAAAAGAGAAAGCGCAATTCCACACAATCAAGTTCCAATTGTCCCTGAAGTTTAACAGCACCACAGCCAAGCTCTCACGTTCTCTCTCTCTCTCTCACTCACAGTTCAAGTCTATGGGTCCCATGACTATACAGAGAGCCTTCTGTTGCCCACAGCATGAACGTCCAGTCAGCAATCCTCATCACCACATCAAGAGAGCACCTTTACTTTTGCTCTCTTTTCTACGCTGCGCTGTCCATGCAGCTTTCAGATATGGCTCTTGTTCTCTTGTTTACCCCATAATACTTGACATGTACAGTATTTATATATATTATATATGAAACAGTCTTTCAGTATACAGTATTGCAGTTGAAGTACACACATCCAGTCACTCATCACTCATCAACTCTGTGTGAATTGGGTTCGAGACAACTACATCCAACCCAGTGCCATTGCTTGTCTTTCACATATAATTACGGGCACTGCAAAGACACAGCTTTATTTTTAATATAAAGTCATATCTGGGAAGAGACAGCAGACAGAGCTCTATGCCTTTACAGTAATACTGGACCTCAATGGGGCAGTTGGCTACCACTAGCCAAGGCAGACCTCATATAGTAATACTGGATATCTATGGGCAGTACCACTGGCCAGGGCAGACCTCATCTCTAGTAACACTTGGCAACCTTTGCTCAGTAGACCCCACAGGGCGTTTTTCGACCAACAGAGAACTGGTTCTGTTCAGAGTTCTTTGAACCACGATGCTATCTAGTGAACCAGCCCACATTTCCACCAACAGAAAACCAAGGATGTGTCATCAACAGAGGGTGTTATGTGCATAACTGAACTGTAGAATGGACACGCCCACTCTATTTTATGGTTCCAGCTCCAAACCAACTTTTCAGATTCTGAACCAATTCATTTTTGGGAAAAATGCTACAAACAATTCAACATCTGGTGGATGGACCAGAACGGAGCCAGTTCCCTGCTGGTGGAAAAAGCCGAACAGTGGAACGGATCCCCACTCTGGGATAGCACAGGTTCCAATCTGCTTAAGAGCCAGACACTATTGCGTTGGGGTGTGGGGGGGAACAGTGGTTAGCATTGCTTCTTGCCCACTGGCCAAGTAGTTAACTCGGGTTTGATTCCCGACCGCTGCTTTGTAAGCATTTTGGATAAAATCATCTGTTAAATATTTGACCTTTACACCATCTGAAATCACACTGATGGAGAACACTTAGCCCTAACCACAAAGCACCTAAAGGCCTGAACCACACAGTACCGCATGGGCTGAACCAAACGAAATCTAAAGGCCCACACCACACAGTACCTCATAGAGAGAAACTAGCCAAATGGCTTATCGATTTGTTTCCTTTGAAGTTGGCAAGCTCAAGGCAAGTTGGCAAGTTCAAGTTCCGTGACATCTGACATTGGGCAAACATGAAAGATGAAGGTTCAGTTGCCCCGTTTCTGACAAGGTGACACGGCAACACTGATTCTTATTTTCGTTTCAACATTTCCACACAGATCTGACACCGTACGCCTGCAGAATGGAAGTACAAGACCACAAGTTCACCTGACAATCCTACTTAGGAGGTTGGAGCGGCTATCGAGCGTAGCCTACAGCAGTCAGACTGTCAACGTTTGTTTTGACCAAATACAATGATGCAAGGAAATGCCCTGGACTCCTGTCAGAGAGCAGAACAGACTGGAGAACAGAGCCGGCTCAAAACTGGCCCTAATCCGGCACCAATCTCGGACGAGTCACGTGACCAATGGCCAACACGAAAGCTGAGATGAGTCTGGAAAACAGATCCAGTCTTGACTCTGCCCAGGTCATATAACTGGGTGGGAAGCTGTTCTCAAGTCAGTTCCTGTTTGCTGAATGGGAGAAGACAGTCACATAACCAGTAGCAAAACATGGCGGCTCCTGTTTACATCACGTTTAACATGTTCAACAGACAACAGGAAAACTAAATCTTTGGCGTCTGATAAAATTATGGCAACTGATTTTTGGAGTCACTCGGACTTCCGCAAAGGGAGGGTGGGTTCGTCTGGATTGTCGTATTTTCTTTTTTTTCCGTATTTACAGGACAATGTGAAAGATATGGCCACAGTTATGCACCAGATAACCAAGGATGGCATCTGTACAAAACATTGAACAGAACAAGAATGATGTTGGTTTTTAACTCACTCTCACTCATACATATTCTCTCTCGCTCAACTGCATACACATTCACACATTCCCTCTCTCTCACAAACACAAATATGGCTGAACTCTCTGGCATTGTATTCACACAGAAAACAATGGGATCATTTTGGATGTGCCGTTTATGCATCATATAATATGGCCAAGATGCACCCTAAATATGGTCTCTCTCGCACTCCCTCTCTATCTCTCTCTCACACACTCACACACACACACATACACACTGCATTTCTGTGTGGTAAAGGGAGGTTGTTGTATGAATGTGTGTGTGTGTGTGAGGGCGAGAAAAGGTGACCAAGATACACAGTATGATGTTCTTCCTGTCTGGTCCCTGGGGGAAGTGAGTGTAGTTTATTGTGCACTCCCACAAGTGAGCTTCCTTGGGGCCTCCACACTACACTTCCCATGGTTCCACACTCTTTTCCCTTTGGCAGGGAGCATCATGGGCAAGAGAGACAGAGAGAGAGAGAGAGACAGAGAGTAGTGGAGAGAAAGAGAGGAAAGGAGGAATGGAAGGAGAGATAGAGAGAGAGCAGCATACACCCTTGATCAAAGTTCAGTCCTAAAGTTCTTCCTCAAGAATTGAAATTGACCCACACATGCATCTACTGAATGACACACACACACACACACACACATACACACACAGACCCATCATTACTCCTATCCTTATATTAAGTGCTTTAGCTTCCCAAAGGCAGTTCAACATCTACAAACACTCTAATTGACCAAAGAATCACACAAACAGATACACATACAAATCTCTCTTATGAAATCCCAGGTCATACAATACTGTTTTCTACAACAGTTCTCTCTTTTTCAATCTCAGCTCCCCCATCTTCTTTCACACACACACACATACGCACACAGCCCTTAAAAAAAGAGCACTAAGCAGGACGACGCATTACAAAAATACATTTGCAACACGAAGTTATGACTAACAGCAAATAATAAATAATATAAATACATAAATAACAGAGTGGTTCACTTCCGTAACACTTACAGCAGACGTGACACATTCACAGACATTTCAGGGAGATGACCCATTGACCAACAACGTAAGAACACACTACGTGAAGGAAACAAAAAAGAACACAAAATCCAAAACTGAACAGAACAGTTTGCCTAAAAGACAATGATGGAGGAATCCTGACAGCCACAGGTGAAGAGGAAAAAAAAAGATCCAATTGTTCTTTGGGAGTGACATCACATCCTCTACTTTGTCGTGTCACTCCCCGCACCGCCACTTCCTGTAATATCACTTCCGTTTGCATCACTTCCTGTGATGTCACGTTGCGTGACAACATGGCACTTCCTATTGCTCGAACCAATGCTGTGAGCTCTCGGTAGGGAGGGAGGGGGTAAAGTTTCTTGTGTATACAGTGTTGATCCTTTATATAGGTTGATATAGAGATTATGTATATACTTATTTTTCCAACTTTTTACATATTTTTTTTATTGTGTGTAGACGTGTCTTTTTTACGTATTTGTTTTTTTTTTTTCATTGTTTTTGTTTATCTGCTCTGTGGACGTCTCAGTGCCGTTGGGACCCCCAAAGCCGTCATGGAAGAGGGACGTAAACAAACAAACAAAAAAAACAAATAAACAAACTAAAAACAAACTCACAAATTTCCAAGAAAACAAAACAACACCACAGCGATGGCTTCTACCCTTCCTCTCCACTCCTCAGTCCATCCTGAGGCGAGTTCGTCATTGTGCTCGGCGAGGGAACAAGGGACCGGACGCGCCTGGACAGAGGAGACGGAGGAAGACGGGGCTGAGGGACGGGGGGAGGGCAACAGGGCATCCCTGCAGCACCAGGCCTCAGAACTGGTACCACTTCTTATCTTTACATTTCAGCATCATCTGAGAGGACACAGAGAGAACAGCGAGGAGGGAGAGAACATAGAGTGGAAAACATTATGGATGATAATGTATGGCCATGTAAACTACTATCTGTGATAATGTATGATAATATAAATAATTATCTATGATGATCAGGTAAATTATTGTATGATCAGGTAAATAATCATGTATGATAACATCTGATCAAGTATGATAATGTTTGATCATGTTTGATCATGTAAATAATTATGTATGATAACATATGATGATGAATGATAATGCTTGCTCATGTTAATGATTATGTATGTGACGGCCTGTTGGCCTGGACTGCTTCCTTGTGTCTTGTCTGTTCTGTGTTGCAGTGGGCGTGGCTACAGCTTGTCAGATTAGGGACACCTGGGCTCAGGTGTTCTACGTCTTCATAAACCTGCCGTTCCCCTTGTTCCAGAGGGGAAGCCTTTCTCTCCCATGCATTAATTGTTTTGTTCATGCAACCTTGTTTTGTTCATGCAACACGCAACAGCATACATTCCATTCATCAGGACACGCACCTCACTCTACTGACCTTACTGATTTCCACACTTCATAGTTGTATTGTGTTACGTTAGTTTGCTGTACTGGTGTTTTCATTTACTATAATACATTTAATTTTTATTTCATTTTTGTGGTTTAAAACTGCGTCCTTCTATTTTTGTCATGGCTTTAAAGCCAGGTCATGACATGTATGATAACATACTGTATGATCATGAATGATAATGTTTGATCATGTAAATGATTATATATGGCCTCTGGGGTAGAATTATGATATCAAGCCAAACAAGTTAATTTAGCCTAGTTTATTCAGCTTTATCAGACATGTTCTTACATGCAGACTGAAAAAAAGTTTTAATTTTACATATTATTTACTTCCTGCAGTCTTCCTCAGAGATTTCACATGTTGTTGTTGTTGTTGTTGTTGTTGTATCACAACAATAGGCTTGTTCGAGATGAACTGCGTCTGACTTTGGCTGACTTTCTACGTCAACATGAACTTCAGAGGCTAGACGGGAGGAGCTACAACAGACGACAGCTCATCCCGGACAGACCGGCTACAGTCTGCCTGACGTGACTCGCGGGAGATATCACGGAAGTTTGTTTGCAATAAATACAGCAAACTTTCATTCTTACTCTGATTAAAATGAGCATGATGACTGACAAAATAAATTGCTATGATGTAGTTTAAATAAACCACTGTTGTCATACAGTTACGTAATAGGCCTGCATTGTAGCACATAAATTAAATATCAAGTGTTTTCTGTATATGTGTGTCTATGTATTTAACCAACAGCATAAAATAACAGAATATCCTAACGTTTTCAGTAGGCTTGCCTACCATTGTTGCAGAAATCACATATAAGAAGGTATCCCTTCGATTTCTGTTCATTTTCACATATTCCAACATAAGGAAGCAGCATGAGAAACCTGTCAAAATCGTCATGAGGAGATTCCTCCTAAACGGCCCAATCACGTCTTTGAACTGACGTCATGAGGGCGGGTTTCAGATCGTGCAGTCCATGGAAAGGCAACTGCAAGATCTGGCTGCAGGCTAACCTAGCGTTCATGGGCTTCGAAAAAACGTTTTCCCGGTGAAAACATCATCATTCCGCGTCATTCACGTCACGTAATGTGTGAGTCAGAGGTCGGAAACTGGGGCTAGATTTTGCTAACAGAGTTTCCCAGTTAGGGGCTCGTCATCACTTTTGTCGTCACGTTGTAGTTCGTTTGTAGTCCATGTGGCCTTTCATGTCCAACAGTTTTAATGTGAACTTGTGAATTTGCCTTTTTTTTCACTTGAAGGCTGCATATCTTTCTTTCACAAGCATCTTACACTATATTTTAAGCAAATACAGTTGTTTATTTAGGATTAGTGAGTGTATGTTTTAACCTTTGTTGTGGCATCCGTGTTTGTCACACATTCCGACGGCAAAGCACATGAACACTTGCTGTCGGTAAAACAAAGTAGCCACGGGGGCGGTCCTTGTCATTCCGAAGTGCCATGAATAAGACTCCTGCGATATTTTAAGGTCATGTGACATGGTGACACGATGGTAAGTCCCTCCCCTGCTGACATAAATCAGACAGGATTTCTAACCAGTATGCATGCATTACAGCCTGTACGTCTAGTAGCAAACCATAGGAATTTCTATTGGCTGACGCCGTGAACGTCATCCAATCACAGCGCTCTATTTTGTTAGAGAGTCTTAAGGCGGGCTTAACAGGATGACGACAGTCCTACGACGGTGAACAACAAGGAAGGTGGCTATGGCGAACGAAGAGCGGTTGTTTGAATCGGCGTTGGCGTCAACTTTGGAGGAGTTGGACTTGTGCTTTTCTTTGAAAGTTGAGCAACACAATGCACTTAAGTCATTCCTTTCGAAGAAGGATGTATTTGCCGTTTTGCCGACCAGATACGGATATGGTCGTAGCGCTGGCCTATTGCATGCCTAGGCAGTTTGAAAGACAATTCTCTGCCCGTCCCTTGGATTAAGCGAGGTGAATGGTTCAATTCCAGACTATACATTTCAATGATATAGGATGGCCCGCCAGGCTACATTGCGTCCATCCCAGTATGCATTGTGTTCAACCCAGCATGCATCACATCAAGTCAGATCTAAGCACATCTGCATCAAGTCGAACAAGCCTAATACCACATGCATCACATGACATTTCTGAGGAACACTGCAGGAATTCAGCAGTGGAAACAAAAAATAAACAGTGAGAATTTCTTAGTAATTTCTTAGCCGCATAAGAACATGTCAGATCAAATAGAAAGTCAGTCCAAAGGAGTGATGACCAGGGGTTTGCCCTATCATGCTATGCTACTTGTGTGTAACAAAGTTCAGTGTGTGTTTGAAGAAGGAGTTGTGTGTGTGTGTGTGGCTGACCTCATGTGCATGTTAGTGTGTGTGTGTGTGTGTGTGTGTGTGTGTGTGTGTGTGTGTGTGTGTGTGTGTGTTTGGCTGACCTCATGTGCGTGTTTGGAGAAGGAGTCGGCACTGTTCATCATGGCGGCTGTCTTCTCCTCCACCTCGCTCAGCTTCTGTCCTCGCTCGTCCAGTGCCATGCGGGTCCGCGCCAGGTCCCCCATGATGCCCGAGGCGGCGCCCTTCATGCCCTCAATGCCCCCGGGGCCCGGGATGTGCTGAGCCAGGCTACGCGGGGCCTTACCTGCACCAGTCTCCCCGACTGGGGGAGGAGAAGAGAGGAGAGGTGGAGAGTGGGGAGGAGAGAAGAGGAGAAGTGGAGAGGAGAGGAGGGGCGGAGAGGAGAGGAGAGGAGAGGTAGAGAGTGGGGGGTAGGAGAGAGAGGAGAGGAGAAGTGGAGAGTGGGGAGCAGAGGAGAGGAGAGGTGGAGAGGAGAGGTGGAGAGGAGAGGCGGAGAGGAGAGGAGAGTAGGGAGGATGTGGAGAAAGAAAAGGAGGAAGAGAGGAGAGGAGGAGAGAAGAGGAGGAGGAGAGGTGAGGTGGAGAGGGGCAGGAGAGGAAGTGCGGGGAGGAAAGAAGAGGGGAAGAGAGAGGAGAGGAGAGAGAAGAGGAAGAAGGGGTGAAGGTCACAGCAGAGGACAGAGAAATAATGAGAGAAAAGTGCAGAAACAGAGAGAGGGAGGGGAGGAAGAGAGCGAATCAGAAAGAGTGGGGGGAAGGAAAAAGAAGCCATAGATCGGAAGAGAGGAAGAGATCATTCAATAAAGGAGGGAGCAGGATAGAGAAGACAAGGAGAGAAAGAAGAGGAAGGAGAGAGGGTAATGAGAGTAAAGATGGAGAGAATACAAAAAAGGAAAGCCAGATAACGAGAGAGATAGAGAGAGAGAAAATAGTTGAACACCCAGTATTCAAACCTTCAAAAACACATGATACATGAGAACATCCAGTAAAGATCCTATTAGATAGATAGATAGATAGATAGATAGACAGACAGACAGACAGACAGACAGACAGACAGACAGACAGACAGACAGACAGATAGATAGATAGATAGATAGATAGATAGATAGATAGATAGATAGATACTTTATTCAACCCTTTATTCATCAATTTTAGATCCACATCTGACACAGCCTCACATTAAAAGAGAACAGATAGCCAGCGCATACTCAAAAAGACAGGGAGGGAGGCAGCCAAAAAGCACTTCATGAAAAAGAGAGAGAGTGAGAGAGAGAAGATGAAGAGAATGAAGAGAGAAGAAATGGAATGTGATCATACAGTATGTAATAGAATAGAGAAACAGAGAAGAATGTAAAAGAGGGGGAGAAAGAATGGCATGCGTGTGCAATAGAGAGAGAAATGAGTGAACATGAACAGAGAGAGCAAGAGAGGGAGAAAGATTAGAGAGAGAGAAGAGAAGGAGAGAATGGAGAGAATAGAGATGGGTAATGGTGAGAGTCGATGAAGAGAAGAGGAGAGGTGAGGAGGTAAGTAGATGAAGTAGAGAGGAGGAGAAGCAGAGGAGAAGGAGAGGAGAGGAGAAGTGGAGGAGAGGAGAGTCAGTAAAATGGACAGGAGAGAAGAGGAGGAGGAGAATTGATAAAACGGACAGGAGAGGAGGAGAGGAGATAAGGGGAGGAGAAGAGGTGAGGAGAGTCGATAAAATGGACAGGAGGAGAGAATAGGAGGAGGAGAGGAGGAGAATTGATGGTAACACTTTACCTTTAAGGGTACATGAATTATCATGAATTAATTCATGATTTATGCATTACTTAATTCCTTTATATGTTATGAATCATCAGGAATAAAGCATTAGGTACAGTGGGTCCATCATTATGATTTATGCTTACATGATGATGACAACATTTTTGGCAGAAAAAGAAATCATCATGATCATTCGTAATAAATAATAAATCATAATGATGTGCTCACCATACTTAATGCTTTAGTTGATGTGTTGTTCATGTATGAGGTCATGAATGACAGACTATGAACTCATGTAAATTCCTGATGATTCATGAGATATTAAGGAATGAAGTAATATGTAAATCATGAATTAATTCATGCATGAATTCATGATAATTCATGTACCCTTACCGTAAAGTGTTACCGAATTGATAAAACGGACAGGAGAGGAGGAGAGGAGAGAAGAGGAGGAGAGGAAGTGAGGAGAGGAGGAGAGGTGAGGAGGAGCGGTGCTGGGAGACCATGGTGAGAACAAAGCCTGGCATCCTGACAAATGAGGGGATTTAGAGGAGCTGGCAATGAAAAATGAAGCACCCTCTCTAACCTCTCTCTCATTATGGACACACACACACACACACACACACACACACACACACACACACACACACACACACACACACACACACACACACAAACACACACGCACACTCACTCTCTCTCTCACACACACACATACACACATACACACACACACACACACACACACACACACACACACACACACACACACACGCGCGCGCGCACCAGCATGCGTGCGCGTGCACAAACACACTCACAATGGGGAAAGAGCTGAAGTACTGTATCTCTGTTGTCAGGCTACAGCTAACCAGTGTGTCAGAATGAGTGTTTCGACAGTGTAGGCAACACGTGTGTATTTTTAGTTTGCTTGCGTATGATTGTATTACTGCAGAGTGTGTGTGTGTGTGTGTGTGTGTGTGTGTGTGACTCACATAGTTCCTCCCTGTCTAACGACTGTGCTCCACCTCCAAACAGCCCCTTGAAGAATCCCCGATTGGGTGCCTCGGGGGTCTCCACTGGAATGAACATCTCCCCCAGCATCTCCTAACACACACACACACACACACACACACACACATAGAAAAAATATATGCGGATACATCATGAATAGTGAACACTCTCACTGGCTTTGAAAATGAAAAATGCACATCTACAAAATGAAAATGTAGAACCAATAGTATGTGTGCACGCACGCACACACACACACACACACACACACACACACACACACACACACACACACACACACACACACACACACATGCTCTCTTAACACAGATAGATTAGATGCACTTGAAACTAGACAGTGCTACAATTCCCCAGAAGTCGCTTCATCAGCTGAAGGGAAGGGAGTCTCATCCTGTGTGTCATCCCCAGATTAGCCAACACGCTAAAAAGCCAGAGGCTACAGCACAGGAAGCACCTGGGCTCTGTAGTGTGTGGCATAGAAGGAGCCCTGAGAATGCTGCTGGCTCTGTACCGTCAGCATTCATATGACCTTCACGTGACCTTGGATAGCTTACCACACAGGGTCGTCTTAAAGGTGTCCACCTAGACCACAGCAGCCATATCTGGGCATTTTTTTTTTACTCATTTGAAGAACTGTCTGGATGTTTTTCCTGTGATTGTTTGTGTCTTGTCGGGACCGTCTCGATCAAAGGTGGAGTGACATGAAAGGAGAGACCCCACGGCGAGTATATAGAAGTAATTTATTTCATAGATAAAACGGTGAAAACAGTTAGTAAGTGCGGCAAACCAAGAATGTAGCGCAGATTAGCATGTGAACATGAAATCAGCAGAGGTGCAGAGAATGAAAGCTGGAGCTGTTAGTCCTGCACAGCGCAGAGGTACAGCCCTGACTCCCTGACATAAGCCCAGGGTCCTAAAACACTCTTCCTTATAGCCTTTAAACAGTGGTGTAGTCTAGTTAGCTGTAGTGGGTACACTGTGATGTAGCAGTTAGTGGGTATACTGTGATCAACCCCAAATTTTATTACATATCCTTGCCTATTTTAAGTGGGTATACAGAGATGGTGATGCCTTTTAAGTGGGTAAACTGTGTAGTCTGCGTATCACATAGACTACAACACCACTGTCTTCAAACCAGAGGGGCAGGATTTAGAGGGTTAGCTTCAACTAGTTAGCATCCACCATCTTTAAAAAATGGCATCCTTCATCCTTGTCAATATTTTTTTTTTCTCAGAAGATGGCAACATCTACTAATGTACACTGGGGTTACTGGTGCAGAATGGCAGCATACAAGGAGGAGGTCTAGCTCCTCACACACACACACACTGACCTGCAGGTTCTCGCAGACCTCCTGGCTGTAGGTGAGTCTTTGTATCTCAGTGGGTGAGTTCAGGTAGAGCGCCTGGCCCAGGTTGGAGAAGCAGAACGTCCGGGCGATGCGCATGTCCGTTAGGGGCAGGTAGTTCACATCCAGCAGCGGCCGCAGATACGGGAGACTGCAGAGAGAACACACACACACACAGTTAGATGTGCACGTCGGTCAGAGCAGGTAGTTCAAGTCTAGCAGTGGCCGCAGGTAGGATGAAGGACACACACACAAACATAGGGCCCTATCTTGAGGGTCTGAGTAGCATCGTCTGAAGCGTATGGTTTAAGCCCATTTAGGATGTGTCCAGTCCAAAATCACTATCTTGACGGCATAATCAGAGTATCTGCACATTTTTCAAGTGCAAATTTAAAGGCTTTTAAGAGCTTTTCAAGACATCTAAATGTGCTGGTTGTGCTACTGGCTGAGGCTGACTGTTTTTTTTTTGTTTTTGTTTTTTTTTTATATACTTTTTTGATCCTGAGGGAAATTTGGTCTCTGCATTTAACCCAATCGGTGAATTAGTGAAACACAAACAGCACACACTAATCCCGGCGCAGTGAGCTGCCTGCTTCAACGGTGGCGCTCGGGGAGCAGTGAGGGGTTAGGTGCCTTGCTCAAGGGCACTACAGCCGAGGCCCACTGGTCGGGGCACGAACCGGCAACCCTCCGGTTACAAGTCCAGAGGGCTAACCAGTGGGCCACGGCTGTTCTTAACCTGTGTCTGTAGTAGCCTAGGCTACTTGCCAAAGACATGTGTACTGGACTGGATTCTCTTCAATATTTTTTTTCAAATGTAGACTAAAGCTATTTAAATATTTTAATAGGCCTACTTTATATACTTTTCTATGTGCATCTATTGTGCCATATGCAACACAGCAGATCAAAGTTAATCCATTAGGCTACTTTACATTTTGCATACATTCTGTTGTATCTAAACCAACCAAAGCTTGACTGAAACATTGTAAAACCATTGACTTGTTTTAAAAAAATGTATGGAAAAAGTGAAATCCCCTATTAATTAAGAGACAGGTCCTCCTCGCATATTATTTATTTATAAAAACTGCTATGTGGTTTGCAAAGTACTGGGAAAGGCTGACAAGCAAGCCTATTCACTTCCCTGTTGGGTAGGCTAGGCCAGCAACACACGCTGGAGAGATGTAAACAGATGAACTTTACGTGCATTTCCTCCTGATTGCGAAAACTTTCTTTTTCTGTCAGTCTGTGGTTCCTTCATAAATTGCGCAGCAAATTATCAGACAAGTAAAAGAGGCATCGGGCATAATTTGACCAGCAGTCTCCACTTCCATGGTTTATGAAACGCTATGCTGCTAAGGGATTGACATCATTTTCATTAAAGCAGTTATTTTAGAGTGCATTACGCCTTTGGTCGGCAAGCTTGGCCTTGAGGATGCTTTGGTGTTGAAGATGCTTTGGTGTTGAAGATGTTGACGAAGTTGTTTCGTGGGGAAAAAAACAATTGGCTAATTGGTTGATATGGGTGTGTGTGATTGTGACAATAATAAGCAGAGAATGAGATTGACCATTTTCTCTATCTCCTGTTGCTATGTCCCTTTTCAAGTCCAGGCCTGTCTGGAGAAATTATATTTCGCCCGCTCAATTAGAGGCACTCAGCGGCAGCTCAACCTAAGCAGGGGTGTAGTGGTAAAATAAGAGGTGGGTACACTATCAGTTCTGTGATCACGGTAAGGTGGACTGCGCCATGCAGTAGTGGGTTTTTTAAAAAGGCATTCAGAACATGTTTGATGAAGGTGGAGGGCAGACGCCCAATATTGTCCAGGTGCATTGTAGGCTATAAATGCCCTCCGCTGGCTGCAGATAATTGCAGATTAACAATAAACAGTAATGCTAATCTGAGGTACCTGTCTAGTTTTATTCCATAAATATATTGTTTTTATAGACGTTATTGGCATGCGCGATCAAGAGCTTCCATGTACGCTTGTGGCTGTTGACATGAATCAAACAGGTTCTGAATGCCTTTTTTAAAAACCCACTACCGCAGTCCACCTTACCGTGATCACAGAATTACCACTAGGCCTACACTCTGCTTAGGTTGAGCTGCTGCTGAGTGCCTCACATTGAGCGGGTGAAATCTGATTTCTGCTGAAAGGCCTGCACTTGAAAAGTGACATAGCAACAGGAGATTAAAAGAAATAGTCAATGGCACTCTCTGCTTATTACTATCACAAGCACACACCCCCATATCAACCAATAAGCCAATTATTTTCCCCCTCTGCAGGGGCAAAAATAATAAACAACTTCAAATCAACATCTTCAACACCAAAGCTTCCTCAAGCCCAATCTTGCCGACCAGGAGTAATGCACTCTAAAATAACGGCTTTAATGAAAATGTCAATCCCTTAGGTTCAGGGATATACCGGTAGTGGAGGCTAAACGCAAATAAACTCAGTTTGTCCACCTCTGAAATTTGGATAAGAGACAGGCATATTTTTTCTTGCCGTTTTCACACCTTTAGTGATACACACGTTAAAAACACCTTCACTTTGCAACCACTACACTTCCTCCAGTAGCCTTCTACTTCTTGATCTACAGAATGCAGATGACACCCGCACAGAACAAATACTTCCCCCAAAATGTAATTGCGGATAAAAAAAATACACAAAACCGGATGGAGACATTTCACTCGCTCGGCGGTCCCATACGAAAATGTAATACCTCCCTTTCGAAAATTCAAGACATTTCAGACAGTTTAAGACTTTTTTAGGCCTTAAAAACCGAAAGTTGTATTTAAGACTTTTTAAGACTTTTTAAGGATCCGCGGGGACCCTGATAATAAGTTCGACAGGCGCATTGTTCAAAAGGGTTGTTCTTATGTTTCTGGCGTAACATCCTTTAAACCAATGAGAGTGACACTTGTCATTCCCTTTAAGAGCAAGGAGCACAACATCAAACAGCTCGTCGGTATTTTGACAGTCAGCGCATCTGAAAGAATCTGCTTGCACGCGATACCTTGTATGCAACACCAGGATTCCACTAAACCTTGCTTTAGGCTACTAAAACCTTTGTATGACTAGCAGTCGCAGAGTATACTGTAGCCTACATGCATCTGCACTCGCCTATTTTTTTAAATCAAAGGCACTGCGGTGAAGTTAGCTTCAGATTGGATATTCAACGGATGTTCAATATATTCATTGCAGCCGTTTCACCCAGTCGAATATCCAAGCTAAAACTAACTTCACCATGGTGTCATAGGCAACAACAAAATAAAGTCTTACACTTAGTTATTTGCTTTCACTATTGACTGACAAGGAGTTACAATAGATAACACAGCCTGAAAAAAGCAACATTTACTCCAATAATATTTGAATGACTAAATAAAAATCCTAAGGATAGGCCATTCATCCTGCAGATGAGTCGTTGCCTGGGACTCGTTGCTATGGGCTGCTTATGTGTCGTGACCTTCAAAATAGCTGTGCTTTACATGCACCTTTCGCTTTAGACCAGGTTTTCCTTGCTCAATGGTGTTTTTTAGTGGCTTTAAGATAGCGATTTTTGGACCATGCGCCTGACCACACCTATTTTTTAACTGAACGGGAGCACGTGTTTAACTGAACGGGAGCATATGGGGGAAAATCCCTCACCTCCTTGGGTGTAAGATAGGACCAAGACTTGTGTCCCGCTTGGTGCCACGATGCGCCGCGTGTAAGATAGGGCCCATACACACACATACAGTAGACACTTCAGTGTTTCCCATACATTGATTTATTTGTGGCGGCCCACCCAGTATATCAACATTGACCACCACACAATGATTTTCCAGGTTGTACTAAATTGTGCTTAAATCGGATTAACATCATAACCACTCTGTGCTAATGTTTTTAAAACTGTTGTATTCAAATTAATTCTGCAAACCAACCACCACAAATGGAATTAAATTTTGTGGGAAACACTGCACTTGGGTAGAGTGGTGTGCATTTGTGTGTGAAAGAGAGAAAGACACAGAGCAAGAGACAGCCAAAGGAAAAGAGTGAAGAGAGAAGGGGGAAAAGGACAAATAGAATGACCCCTCTACAAATGAGTGATTATGTGACAGTGTCCTCCTACTGGTCGTGCCAAAGGTCTATAACGCCATTGTCTTTCTCATTGTTTCTCCTGCAAACTCTCATTCACACACACACACACACACACACACACGCACACACACGCGCACACACACACAAACTGCCCTTCAGTCTGCGCTGTCTGTGGGGGCGTGTGACCATGCAATTCATTACTGATGAGACAACCGAGACAGGGAGCAGACACTGTCTCCCACTTTGGCACATAGACACACACACACTCACACACACACACAGGCAAGCACACACACTTCTCCTGCCTGTGTTATCTTGCTAAATCACCCGTCACCTGTGGCGATGACTTTGCAAAAACACACAAGCGTGGCCACAAAGTTCAGCTCCCAGAATAGTGGCTCCCTCAGACACACACACACACACACACACACTGAAAACATCTGGCGACTGGTAATGGCTCCTGCTACATTAGGCAGTCTGGCAACAGCTCCTGTTCTCTTTTAAAGGGCAAACTTGCCCACCATCCTAACCTTGAGCTGCATACAGCCCCCCTACTGCAGCCAAGAATCTCATCCGCACACACACACACACACACACACACACACACACACACACACACACACACACACACTGAAAAACAAGCATGCACATGTGCAGGCACACACAAACATATATTTTATGAACAGCTGTACATTTTCCCATAGAGATCCCATATTAACGAGTAAGGAGATGTAGGAATTACACTTTTCTGCAATTTTCAATGTGCATAATACTCATTTTGTGTCAAGGGGGTACCCAATTACCCAATGAAAAGGGTCATCCTCCTACCAGCAACAACAACACTACAGAGTGCAATGCTAGGCATTCCAGTAGATAGCAATGTCCATGTCAAATGTCCAGTGTCAGCGTCAAAGACTTCTTTTTTTTTCAATGCGTGTGTGTGTGTGTGTGTGTGTGTGTGTGTGTGTGTGTGTGTCTTGCTCACCTGAGCGTCATGATGTGTCCGTTGGCACAGAAACAGGCTACGCAGGCGCCGCTGTTGAGCACCACCACGTCGGCGCGCAGCACGAACGACGTCTCCGTGATGTTGTGCTTGGACACGCACGTCTGCGACGGCAGCGACAGCACCTTGGCCTGCTTCTCCGAGCAGATCACCCCGAATTGGGAGTCCCTCTCCAGGTCCAGTCCACCGCCGCTGCCACCTCCGCCACCACCGCAGGGCGAGGGCAGGCCACCCCCACGCCGGCGCCTGGTACGCTCCTCTTCAGCCGCATTGGGCTCGTACCACTGCTCGTACGGGGAAAGCTGGAAGACCCCGGCGGCGTCCAGGAAGGCAATGCGCAAGATGCTGCCCTTCAGACGCACCAGAGCACCTGAGAGAGGTAGAGGGGGAGAGGGCAAGAGAACAGCAAGAGTATGGCTGGGTAAGTCATTCTACTTCTGTGTATGTGTGTCTGTGTGTATGCATGCATATATATTGGGTGTATATGTGTGTCTGTGTGTATGCATGCATATATATTGGGTGTATATGTGTGTGTGTGTAGTAACCCAGTGATCTAATATTATCATTCAGAACACAGGAAATGAAAATAGGTTGTGAGGTGCTTGGCTGACCCAGTATATTTCCTGGTGAGTGATGTAACTGTGCAGCTTTGGTGTTCAGCCATCCCATAATATCCCTTACTGTCTGATAAAGTCATATACTGTATATCACCCTGCTGCATGAAGTTCTATGGTGTTTCAGTCATCCCATAATATTCCCTACTGTCTGATGTAGTAATATATATCACTGTGCTGGATACGGTTCTATGATATTTCAGTCATCCCATAATATTCCCTATTGTCTACGAGAGTCATATATATCACTGTACTGGATGAGGTTCTATGGTGTTCAGCTATCCCACAATAGTCCCTACTGTCTGATAGAGTCATATCACTGTGCTGAATGAGGTTCTGTGGTGTTTCAGCCATCCCATAATATTCCCATATCTAAAGCTGACAGCCGAGGTTTTGTGGTGCATTGTGCCGGGCTGGCGCTCACCGTTGGGCGAGGCGATGATGGGCTGCAGTAGCCGCTGCTCTCCAGCAGGGGGCAGACTGAGGGTGGCAGTGAGCACGGTGCCCAGCAAGGTGCCCACCCAGAGCGCGGGCTGCGGCCCCCCGCCCTCCGCCCGCCGGGCCATGGTCTCGCAGAAGCAGAGCTCCGTGATGCCCTCGCGCGCCTCCTTGTCGATGCTCGTCACGCTGGAGCTCCGCGAGCGGCTGAAGGAGTTGTCCCGGTGGTCTAGGGGGACGGGTGCCCGCGAGGGACATACAGAGAGTAGGACAGTAGAGGGAAGAAAAGAGAGAGAGACGAGAGAAGATAACGCACCCGCACCTCCCAGAGATCCCCAACGACTCTCATCTGAGACAAGATGGCGACCCGCCGTGCACTTTGCGGTCAACACACACGATTCACAGGCACTTTTGGACAGGGACATGCAGTGTGGACGGGGGATGAACGGGAGGTTAGCTTAACGCCTGCTCGTCAGGCGGACTCGTTAGTGACTCATGCATGTGGAGGGCTTCTGGCCATGCGTGCACATGCTCTGATGGCTCTCAACCTCAGAACTAATCACACGGTCGCTCCTTGTTGGGGGGTGTGTGTGTGCGGGGGGGGATGGGGGGGGGGGGCAGCCATACCTTGTTAGTGCATTCAAGAGGGGTTAATAGTAACAGTGATCCACAATCCACAGCTTTTGAGGTCTGTATTTTTTATTTACACACAGGCCCAACAAACTCCCAGCATCCAACACAAGATTCATGTGCTGAAACCGTCTGTAAAAATGTCTTGCTATTTCATACCATTCATTTGCATGTTCCTGTATACATATTATACTGTATCTCTGATGCCACATCGGATAAGGTAAGGTGCTAGCAGTATGTATGTGCTGAAGATTGTATTTATTATAGTGTATGTAAATGTTCCTTTAGCTCAACCCGTAGACCACTAGGTCATGGGTTTTACTTTGCAATTTGAATGAATTTGTTAAAGGATAATTCCTGTATTTAGCACTTTAAGTCCCTTTTCTTGTTTGTTTTGGATGAACTAGAGTGGTGAACACAGAAATGTTGACGATGGGTCCTGTCTCGACTTTTTGACTCGTTTAGAATCGTGGCGAGTTGCAGTTTTGAAAACGAATGTTAAGGGTTGTTTTAAGGACATGTTTGTGCATGCCTGTAGCCAGCCACTCTGAAGCAGTCAAAGGCGATTCTAAACAAGTCAAAAAGTCGAGACGGGACCCATCGTCAACATTTCTGTGTCCACCACTCTAGTTCATCCAAAACAAACCAGAAAAGGCACTCAAAGTGCTAAATACCCGAATTATCCTTTAATATGCTTCCATATGCACGTAGAGTGCAGATATACTACTAAAAAGCATTGCCATACACATAAATGTATTTCCCCAGTGTTCTATGCTCTGTACTATTTAAGGACGGTGTTAATAATGGTGTTTGCTGGGCCAATGTGAAAGAGCCTACATTTACATAACATTACATAACATTTATAAATGGTCAATCATGACAAGTCGACACAACCAACGTTTTGCATGCTCCACCTGTAGGATGTGCTGGAGAGTCGTGAGAAACAGGGTAAGTACAGCTCTATCAGTTCAGTCCATACGTTACGTCATGTTACGCTACGTCATGTTACGCCGCTACGTGACACTACACACATACATACAGCACAGTAGAGAGACACGTTTCAGAGACAGTCCGTCATGCTTCTGCATGCTCTGGAGAATGGGTTAGCAAACAAGGATACACACACACACACACACACACACACACGTTAGATGTGTCCTGGTGAAGGAATCCCCCACACACTCCACACAAACAGGCATTGAAGGGGGTGTCTGTCAGAGTCGTGGAGATATTATAGAACACTAAGGACCCATATCATACTGGATCACCTGGATATGACCCTCAATGCTCTTCAGTTCCACAATCCAAGGACTTATGGGAATTGTTTTAATGTCCTGGCACATAGCAGGGAGCGGTGATGAAACATACTAAATTAGCAGCCTATAGTTAAGTCTGGGTCCTTCTCATCTCTCCCTTATGTAAAGCTGAGGATGGCTGTAATTAATTATGACAAAAAGGACTAACGGACTATGAAACTTCCTCTGAGTATCAACCGTAGGTTTAATTACAGAGACCTGCATAGATTTCAGGAGAGCAAA
>NC_055962.1:13673625-13676125 GCF_018492685.1 Alosa sapidissima
TAGGTAGTGTGCGATAACGATTTTTAGACAACGCGTCAGACCACTCCTTAGGTTGTTAATTGCCACATCCCTTGGCGTATTGTTTAAAAAAGATAACGTGCAAAAAACGAAAATAAACTTTGCGCTGGGAAAATAATGATTTTTCCACCATGCGCCAGTGCGAAAACAGGGCCCTATAATTCAAACCCAAACTTCTTAAAACACACACAATGTCTCTCTCATACATACATACATCTCATACAGTATTTGAGGCAGAACACACACACACACGTATTTGAGGCAGGGTATACACACACACACACACACACATACTTGAGGCAGGGCACGTTATCTCTGGTGTGGTCTGAATTGTTGCTGCTGGTTGATGGGCGTGTCGGAGGGGCGGCGGCCTGAGGGCTAGGGGAGGAGCTAGAAGTGGGGGCCACCTGCGCCTGGTCACCGCCCACGTCTGGAGAGTCCAGATCGCTCAGATCACACTGCATACGGACCTCCAACAACTGAGAACACACACACACACACACACACACACACACACACACACAAATACATGCATACTTATAATACATATATAAATAAATATAATACAACATAATATAATATATTAAATAATAATACAACATAATATAAAGGGATGGTGATGGTGTGGTGGTTTTATCTGGTTCAATTTCCAACTGCCACTGTTGTACCCCTGAGCACAAGGCCTTTAAACCCAGAAGGCAAATCCATCGGTCGACAACGGTTGTACTAACTTTAGAAGATCTTAGAGTTAATATAACTGTAATAGATTTAATCCATACAGCCTGTTCATCTTTTATGAGACTCCAACAAATAGGTGCCACTGAAATGCCATCAAACAATGACATTTCCTTATATTTTACAACCCCTTAACAACACATAAGGTGGCCTTCAGCATGAAATGTTTCGTTGAGATTTTAGTAAATGGAGTACTCCACCACAATTATTAGTGTCACAAAGAACTTTGGAATATTTTTAGATGGCTATGTTTACATGGACACTTCTATTCCGATTAGAAACGGAATAACGGTTCAATAGGAATGAAAATTCCTGATCCGATCAGAATTTTAATCGGAATGAAAGAGGTGGTGTAGTCCGCTCCTATTCTGAAAGAACAGCCATGTCATTCGGATTGCCTGCTGTATCTTCTCAAGGAAAAGTAGGCAACAACGGCTATTCCGATCAAAGATTCTAAAGCGCTTGAGAGCACCTGATCGGAATAAAACATACCCCATGTAAGGAGACGGCAGAATAGTTTAATTGGAATGACAAAAACGCTGTCCATGTAAACGTGGCTATTGTAGTCAGTCACAAAATCATTAATATATTTTACTACTTAGCCATCCATCATATTTTTGTGCCCTGCACAATTCTCTTACTAAAGGCTACGAGTAACTTATTGATAACAAACAAAATTCCATACCAGCTATTGGTGCTGGCAGGGCAGGGCTGGTGTTGAAATGTATAACATCAGTCATAGTCACATCAAACAGAAGTGATGTTTTGACCAAATAGAAGTGTTAATAACAACAACATAATAACAAGTTAATGAAGGTTTCATCAGCATCTGAGAAAGTCAGTGTCATAGTGGATGTTTAGTGTAATTAGTTGAATATTTTGAGTTGGATGTTCTTACTCAATTGAACATAATTGTTGTGGAAGTTGTAAAAATGCTTACTACTATGCGAATGCTTAACACTTTGTGCTCAATGCTTGAAAAGTGCTATATAAATTAATATTATTATTATTATTACTGTATATTGAACCAACTAGAGTTGCGTATAGATTCATAGATTGCCCCCTGTCTTGGTGAAGATCACCTGATTACAGCAGTTGAACAATATGGGAGGAAAAAACTATTTACTCTGTTCAACCAATTGATTGTCTTACACTCTTTCTCAAGAATCAATATTATAGTGAAGATATGTATTAGGCATGTATTAGAATGGACCTATTGCTATTAATTGTGCATGTTGAAAATACAGATATACATTTCTTTTGATTCTATACACTATGCCTACTATGTCAGTAATGTTAATATTTATGGTTCCATGTCATTCAGAATTCTTACATAAACCTACCGCTCAAATCTGCAAGCAACAATATGCAAAACTGTGGCTGTTTTTTTGTAGCATTAGTTACAGCACAATTTGTGTAGATTGTAACTAATGCTACAGTAACATCAATCATACTACATTTATGCAAACACTGGATTTTTTTCTTTTAGTATTCTGTGGCTATTATTGAGGTACAGTCTATAAATTGAGTTAGATGAAAAATGCTACCACAAAACAATTTGAAGACAATTTGTTATCAAAGCTGACAAGATTTTTTCCATATTCAATTTTTTAGTTTTGTTTTGTTTGTTTTGTGAAACTTCTACCACAGCACATAAAGGAACACAGATTGAAGATGAATTGACATTTTTCCCCACATCTAGCAAGGGCCAAGTATACTTAGTCATAAACCTGAAACAAATACAATG
>NC_055962.1:13691125-13693625 GCF_018492685.1 Alosa sapidissima
ATGCAAATAGGGGCTCACATAGAAGAGCCAAGCACAAACAACATCAAGGTTACCCGATGTTACACCGTTAAACCACACCACTAAATTGCACCGTTAAACCGCGCAGCTAAACTGCACTGCTAAACTGCACCGCTAAACTGCACCGCTAAACCTACCGCTCTGCTAAACTGCACGGCTTAACAACATAGCTGAGCTGCACTGTTGAGCTGCACCGCTAAACACGCTGCTAAACCACATTGCTAAACTGCTCTTCTAAACCTACCGCTCTGCTAAACTGCACAGACTATCTGCATAGCTTAGCTGCATTTTTGAGCCACACTGCTATGGAAGTGGATAAAAGCACTGGCTACATAAATAAAAGCAAACACACTGCAAACCTGTACAGAGGTAGAAGATGTATTGTCTGCTAGCAGAGGGGAAAACTGCACCTGTGTTCATTCCATCATTTCAACTGGTAGAGCAAAATGCTTAAAACACCAAGGCCATGGGGTTCGCGCTCAGGAAAAACACACTAGCACAATGTTTAAATGTGTATGAGCATGTACATGTGTGTGTGTGTGTGTGTGTGTGTGTGTGTGTGTGTGTGTGTGTGTGTGTACAGTATGTGTGTGTGTGTGTGTGTGTGTGTGTGTGTGTGTGTGTGTGTGTGTGTGTATGTGCGTACCGTGTGGAGTGATTGTCTGTTGGGGTCTGGCGGGGTTCTTGATGTTCCAGATGGTGAGCGAGCCATCAGAGTGACTGCAGATAAACTGCTTCCCCTCATGGTGCCAGGACACAGAGTGGATAGCCTGAGAGAGAGAGAGGTGGTGGAGAAGAGAGAGAGAGGGAGAGAGAGAGAGAGAGAGAGAGAGAGAGAGAGAGGGAGGGGAAGACAGAAAGAGAAAGGGGGGGCATGTACAGAGAGAATGGCAGAGATGTTTAATGTCTTCATGTCTTAAAACAAAATTTTAACATTAGGACAAATAAACATTAAAACCTATAACCAACAAGGGGGTGAGAAGGAAGGAGAGAAGGAGAGAGAGGAAGAAAGAGAAAGATAGAGAGATGAAGAGAGAGATCCAGCATTCCTTTATTAAACCATTATCTAACTGTACCACTGTGAAACATTAGCATCTCCAACCAACACGGGAGAGAGATGGAGAGAGGGAGAATTGGAGAGAAAAAAGATAGACAGAGAGATAGAAAGTAGGAAAAGGGGTAGAGAGAGGAACGAGGGAGACAGAGAGGGAAAGGAAGAGGGGTAGAGGAGAAGCATGAGAGTGTGACGGAAAGAAAAGGGGATAAGAGAAGGGAGAAGGAAAAGAAGGAGAGAGGGAGGCAGAGAGAGAGGAGGAGGAGGCTATGTTTCAAAATCAGCTGATCGTGCATTACCAAACTGAAAGCTGGAAACACATTTTACTAAAAATCTGTGTGCGTGGTGTGTGTGTGCATGTGTGTGTGCATGTATGTGTGTGTATGTGTGTTTGTGTGTGTGTGTGTGTGTGTGTGTGTTTGGGCAAGTAAGTCTGGTGCTCAATCTCATCTCACATTTAATTAATATGTGACAGAGAGAACAATCATTTCTCTGTCACACACATCTAAACACACACACACACACACACACACACACACACACACACACACACAGCACAAGGCAATATAAAATGACAATTACGTTTTAATGGAGATTATTTAAAGAGGACTGTTATTGATCACAGGAATCCAACAGTCTATCTTCCAGAGGACATGAGGAGACCTGCCCTCATCATCATTTTTTCTCCCTTCTCTCCCTCTCTATCTCTCCCTTTTTTCTTTCATTCTCTCTCTCTATCTATTTCTTTTCTTCTGACTAATCCACTGCTTCTATTTCTGGACTAGGGGAGGTGATTTAGCTTTAGATCTGAAAACAAATCAATGAGCTATAACTGTGAATGTGTGTGTGTGTGTGTGTGTGTGTGTGTGTGTGGCCACTGACTATGGATTAGGAAAAAGCCACCACCAGCTCATCACAGCCTCCTCAGAAATTATTAATGAAATGTCATAACACACGTCACACTCACACACACACACACACACACGCACACACACAGTGTTCATTGATTTTAAATATTAATAGCTGTATCTCTGTTATTATAATGCGCTCAGAAGCCCTGGCTGTCGGGGTGGTTTAAGAAGAGGGTGAACCATTTGTGCTCTTTATATGTCTCTCTCTCTCTCTCTCTCTCTGTCTGTGTGTGTGTGTGTGTGTGTGTGTGTGTGTATTTATTCCTCATGCTCTTGTGTGATCCCAAGATAAAGATAAGGGTGCACCCTACTTCCTGATTGAACTATCCTGAAGTCTAGTAAGCGCTGTACATGGATATATGCACTATGTAAGGGATTATGGCCACCAGCCAATCAGAAAAGAGTATTTCTTCTCTCCGGGTGATAAAGGGCATCTAATGCAGTATGTGTGGGATTCCACTGATGAAACAGAAAGAGGAGGAGCAATCAGATGACAAATTATAAAACAGTTCACTTC
>NC_055962.1:13698625-13706125 GCF_018492685.1 Alosa sapidissima
CTTACATGCCTCAGGACCTTTGGACTAATACTTTGCCCTTTTCAAGCCATCAGACAACAATCCATAATCTGAATGTACAACAATGAGTACATAACATGTGTTCAGTGCTGATTAGAAAAAGAGAAAACAATATCAATACTCCTTTTTTCTGCCTAGCACGCACAAGGTCCAATAAATACGGTGTCCCAAGCACTCTGCTCAATAGGACAGCCATTCATCTGTGACCCAGCTTGCAAAAATTATGTCGCAAGTTGCTGAATACACAATGGCAAATGGCAGCAAATGCAAGCATGAGCAAAATTAAGCTATTTTCTAACCCCAATAGAACTGATGTAATGCAATCTAATGTAACCTTCACGGAGGAACACAATCCTTCCCCTTCCCAACCTTCCAAAGCCCTCCAAGGTCAAGAGGTAAGAAACAGAGCTATTCCCCAATGCAGAGTCTTGTTCAGCAATCAATGAAACGCACAAACAAATCCCTCCATCCTGAGAAGTCAGCATAATCCACACTAGAGTTCGGAGACAAGTGCAGAAATGTAGAGTTGGCTTAAGCAGTAACTCTCATTTCACAATACAGTAGGTTGTAGGTTATTTCACAACATAAGAATCAGTATTTTACCCCTCTGTGTCAAATAGTCAATGTTCAACATACTGGGTAGACAGAGCCCTTTAGCATCATTTTTCGATGTGCAGGGCTCCATGAATGTTTCTTAGAGTGCCCTATGCATAGGAAAATGACCAAAGGAGCGCCCAGCGCATTGACAAACAGGGCCATGGTCCTGCAGCCCAGTGGCACATAGTTCCATTGTGGTCACACAGTGCCAAAGACAGTGAAGCCAACTTCCCTATTGGAAATCCGCATAGCATCAAAATGAGTTTGAAGCCATTTTTTTTAAAGACTAAAGGCCACATCATTACCATCACTATACAGTTTCTTTTGAAATTTGAGACAAAATATTTTGGCTTGGGGTTCACACGGCGAAACAGAGGCGACGGCTTTGATTCAACGCAGAACCGTGAATTGGGCTTTGTAGTGTGGAACAAGAAGATGCTGCAGAGCATGCTACGGCTGCCCATTAACGTGTGCTTGACCACTCCACAGTGCCAATATCAATCTGTGTCTGCATCACCCACCCCCTGACCAGCAGACATGGACGTATTCCAGATAACAATCACCCTTGTGAATCACATACAACTCAGCGGGGCCAGCATCAGTCCGGGGCCCCTGGCCTGTCCCTGGGCAGCAGACATGGGTGGAGTCCAGATAATGAGGACCACTGGTGTTTGTCCCTCCAGGAGGTGTGTGTGTGTGTGTGTGTGTGTGTGTGTGTGTGTGTGTGTGTGTGTGTGTGTGTTGGGCGGGCTCCATGTCAGATGCTCCACTGACACACAGGAGACCAGAGACACCACAACAAAGAGCTGGAGCGTAGAAGGGCCATATACTGTGTCCCACTCTTCAGCAGAATATGAGTCCTAACAAGTCCTCGCCAGCCCTCTATTTCTCTCTTTCTTTTTCTCTCTCTCACTCTCTCGCTCTCTCTCTCTTACTCTCTCTCTCTCTATCTATCTCTCTTTCTCTCTATTTCCCTGCCATGCTGCCTGCCATGCTGGAGAAATTTAAGACGAGAGGAAAAATATACCCTGCTGAATTTCAATCTAATTATGTTGTGTAGTGCCAGTGAGTGTGGATGTGTGTGTGTGTGTGTGTGTGTGTGTGTGTGTGTGTGTGTGTGTGTGTGTGTGTGTGTGTGTTGTGTGTGTGTGTGTGTGCGTGTGTGTGTGTGTGTGTGTGTGTGTGTGTGTGTGTGTGTGTGTGTGTGTTTCTCCATTTAAGTGTGCTTATGTGACGCTAACACTCCCACCACACCCCTTTAAATGCAGGGCCTATCACCATGGCAACATAAGAGAAGGACAGACCTCAGACATAGCACCACACGCACATACACACACAGACACATACACACACACGCACACACACACAGACACGCACACACACACACACACCCCAGCTATAACTCTCTACATGACTGTGGTGTCAGGGTGGCCCTCATGCCGGAGAAAGAGCAGCTCTAACTGATGACTGGCAGGCCACCAATCAATCACAGAGATGGACCTACACACACAGCTGGCCTCTGAGTCCGCCCCGTAGCAGGCCCAAGTGCGGCCCACAGTCAGCAGCTGGAGCGGCACAGAAGAATCAGACGGGCAGGAAGGGGAAGGACACACAGGCTGCATCTGGCGCCAGAAACACCTCCCTCTCTCCCACACACACACACACACACACACACACACACACACACACACACACACACACACACACACACACACACAAATACACACACACATGAATAGACACACACACACACCCCCCCTCCCACACACACACAAATACAGACATACACAAACACACACACACACGCTCACCCAAGCTAACAAACAGACACACACAAAACACATCACATTCCCACACGCATACACCACTCTCATAATACACCCCATTAGCGCTGTCACCGGGTAGCGGGCACACACAGCTGCCCGTGCCAGCTGGGTAGTGCCACCACAGCCCAAACACTCCGCCCGCCCCCGCTTTGTCCTTTTGTCCTCGACTCATGCCAGCGCTGCTCTCTTCCGCAGACGATCAGGAGGGCTTCACTTGTGCCCAGTGTCATTATGGTCACATGGCCTTGTGATAAACATGTCATGGCCACTGCATGACCGCTGAGTTTGTTACTTGCAAACTGTGATGTTTCATACCCCAACAGTGACGCCAATGTGGAAGGTCTGGAACCTGCAGTACCTCGAACGGCCATTGGGGCAGGCTCCAAAGGTGAGTCAATTTCCCTAGAACCCTTGTTAAAATGTCCAACTTCCATAGAATCCGCATTCAAATGTCCAACTTTACAGCTGAAATGGATTTGGCACATTAGAGAGTGCATGTGGTCTCTAAAATTACTTTTTCCTTTTGGGACTTTTGAATTGTGAGGTAGGTGAATTATTTTTAATAGCGTCCATTTAAATAGCCAATTTAAGTTCCAATTATTTTGCATAGAACATGGCTTTTTCTCACTTATATACAGTCTCAGTCTAAAATGTCCCTCGGGATAAATAAAGTATCTATCTATCTATCTATCTATCTATCTGGTCAAAGGTCATCATGACAGAATTACGCTTTTAGAAAAATCAGTGATTGTCATTAAAGCTCTTAGCAACCCGTGTTAATAAACATGCTTAGGTGCATATACTTGTAGACTGATTGTGCAACATAAGGAAGACGTAACCTTGTAATAGATATGCCATGCCAGATGCCTTATGAGTGCTTGCTATGAGTGTTAGAGTTTTGAATGGCCTCTAAGGCAATGTGCTTACAAACTGACACGTAACATGAATCATGTGTCATAAGGGTGACATTACCTTGTCATAAACATGCCATGGGAGATGGCAGAGCTTAACAACTGATGTCAAATGTCATGACATTATGTTGTCATGACAGTTCTTAGAATAAACACTAGAACATCTTAGAATATACATAAGAATCAAAATGCTTTGGAAGTTATTATGACAACTGCTGCAGATGGTCACTTAACAATCTTATAGCACCGAAAATCTGTACTAATCACTTAAGAGTGATCTGTACTAATCACTTAAGAGTGAATAAGCGACATGTTGTGTCTTTTTATGGGATGGTTATATCAGGTTTGTTACAGGAGGGTCTAGTGCCACAAAGGTAAGTTATGTCTGCAGGGATTAGATGATTCTAGAAGGATCCTCAAAAGTGCACAAACTTTTCTGTGCCAAGATAAACTTCTGTTATGCAGGAGATTTAAGAGAGTCTGACAGGTGTACTTGCTGCTGGCAAAATACCTGTTTTAATGTGTGTGTGTGTGTGTGTGTGTGTGTGTGTGTGTGTGTGTGTGTCCAGTACAGTGTGATTAACCACTCTTGACTCGGCACATCAGTCAGTATCTGCACCTTCTTGACAGCAGAGGAGAAGATGGGTCCTCTAAGGCTCTGTCTGCCAGATGTGACAAAGTGTCTGTGTGTATGTGTGTGTGAGTGTGAGTGTGTGTGTGTGTGTGTGTGTGTGTGTGTGTGTGTGTGTGTGTGTGTGTGTGTGTGTGTGTGAGCCCGCATCAGGCAATCTTGTCTTCACAGATACAGATCTAAGAAGACACTCCACCTCGGGATTGGATAACCCATGTGCATGCATGCAGCAGAAAACACACACACACACACACACACACACACACACACACACACACACACACACACACACACACACACACATACACACACACACACATACAGGTCAAAAACACAAACTCAATGGCCACCTACACACACACTCTCACACTGCGACAAACTGTTTTGGTCAATAATTTAAGAGTTGAAGATCAGGGAGAAACAAGGGGGAGGGAGTGGGTGGGAGGAAGAGAGAGGGAGAGAGAGAGAGACAGAGAGAGAGAGAGAGCAAGACGGAGAAAAAGCAAAGGTGAGACGAGAAAACAGGGAGAGGGAATAAGAAAGAGAGAATGAGGGAGAGAGAGAGGGGAAGAAAGAGAGAGAGGATGCGCAATGAAGAAGACAGAGGGTGATGAAAGAAAGAATGCAAAAGAAAGAAAGACAGAAATAATGAGAGAGAGAGCGGGAAAGAGAGAGGTTAAATAAATGCCAATACGGAGGCAGAGGACAGCTCTCAGGGGAGGAGGATCATGGGTAAATTTGCCTACAATCATCAAATGCACATGAACCCTGTGGGCCCTGCAGCACAGCAGGCTTACTGTAGCGGATGCTCGATCAGAGGCCTTGGGCAGCACTGTCTCTCACTGCGGCTAATGGACAGGACGAGTTAGCCAGCAGGAGGGTCGGACTCCCAGAGAGAAACGCAAATCAATCTGGCCCTGCCATGGCTCAGATCTGGCACCTCCAGTCCAAGTTAGAGTCTAGAATGTGTAGGCGTATCTGAGATGAATGCACGCACACTGCCAATGCAAATACTTGTGTGTGTATACAGTATGTGTGTGTGTGTGTGTGTGTGTGTGTGTGTGTGTGTGTGTGTGTGTGTGTGTGTGTTAGGGGTGTAACGGTACATGTATTCGTATTGAACCGAAACGGTACGGGCGTCACGGTTCGGTGTATGAATTTACATGGAGAATACACGGTATAAAAATCCATAAAACTCACGTGCGGATTAA
Source organism: Alosa sapidissima (assembly GCF_018492685.1). Lineage (NCBI taxonomy): Eukaryota > Metazoa > Chordata > Actinopteri > Clupeiformes > Clupeidae > Alosa > Alosa sapidissima. The sequence goes on from NC_055962.1 coordinate 13,703,820, forward strand.
TTAATATAGCCTAATGCGGAATTACTGTTAAATACGAGAGTTACGAGAGTTCTTTAGCGACACCTAACGCTAATCTGTAGCCTCGCCTTAGCTAGTCTGAAGCTCTGATTGGCGCCTATGTTATTTTTTTGTCAGGTCGTCGGTCGAGTCAGTCAGTCAGAGATAGCAGCACTAAGCGAGTGGTGGCGACCCACAAGAGTTAGAGTTTGACGAACCGTGACTCCTGTGTACCGTTACACAACTAGTATGTGTGTGTGTGTGTGTAAGTATGTGCAAGTATGTGCGTTTGTGTGTATGCATGCATGCATATTCTGAGTGTGTTCTTTGAAATGTGTCCTAGTGTGTGTGAATAGCATTTTAATGCATGTGTACGTACGTGTATGTGTTTGTGTGAATGTGTGTGTGTGTGTGTGTGTGTATGTGTGTGTGTGTGTGTGTGTGTGTGTGTGTGTGTGTGTGTGTGTGTGTGTGTGTGTGTGAGTGTATGCGAGTGTGTGTGTTTGTGTGTGTGTATGTGCGTGTATGCTATGCGTGTGTGTACTGTATGCTTGTGTATGCATGTGTGTATGTGCGTGAGAGAGAGAGCGAGAGTGACTCACAGTTCGATGGCTTTGTTCCACATGATGGTGTAGCCTGAGAGGGTGAAGGACTCCACGTTGACGATGTGGACGTTCCCGCGCTCCGTGCCCACATACAGCCATTTGCTCTGGAAGGGCAGGTGGCAGAACGTTATCCTGAAGGACAGGGGCAGGAAGAAATAGAGTTAGACAAACAGGCGATGTCCTCTGTCTTTATGTTTGTGTGTGTGTGTGTGTGTGGGTGTGTGTGTGCACAGGCAATCTCCTCTCATGATGCTCTCCTTTCATCTCCTCAGTTTACTGCATGGGTTAGGTTAGACCAGGGACGGATTAAACAAATATGGGCCCCTGTGCACAATATAAAAAAAGGTCCCCCTTCCCCCTGACCGTGACGCGCGCGAGCGCGTTTGCGTGTGCAACTGACGTGCAACGTGCACTTCTCTCTTTGCTGTCGCTGTGCAGGCTGGTGCACAATTTCACACAATGAAAATGTCGTACATTATGTCATATGTTATAACTCAGGCCCACACAGAAATGATTTCCAGCAGCTGTTTTTATTATTAGGCTGTAATCTCCCAAACAGTCTACAGCAACATTTTTCACTAAACGGACCGGACACAGTTGTCATATCTGACGGACCGGTAGCAGGGACGTTGATAGTATTTTGTGAGAGGTGGTGCTGATCATATTACAGGGGGTTCGAGGGTGTCTCCCCCGGGAAATTTTCGAAATTCTGGCTGTTAAATATACCCTTTTGACGCAGTTTGGAAGGGGCATACAAACTTTAACAGAGCAAGCAGGGCCCGTTTTCTGTCTGACTCAGGTGACGTGAACATTGGCTACCTGCATGATAAGGTTTTCACTTCACTGCTGCTTGACACTACCTTGCATGGACACATATTTCACGTTAACAGTGGAGATGTAAGCAAAACTATAGCGTTTGGTAAATGGAGATGCAGATCATCTCCCTAATTAATTTCTTTGCGCAACAGCAACAGCCCACATTATGCGCTCACTCCAGCGAGACGAGTGAAATAAGTGTAGGCCTATCTGTCATCGGCATCGCCATAGGCTATTTGCTACGATATAAGCTACTGTTAGGCCTACAACAAGTCGCGATTTATTAGGCTATCCAATCACTATGCTGTTTTCATGAACATTGCAGGAATCCACTTCATTCACCCACGAGTGGGTCAGTTTCACTTTCGCAAACACGCATACACATTGTGCACGTGCACACTTGGCACAAGCCATGATCCGTCCCTGGGTTAGACACACACACACACAGAGACACACACACATGCATACACACACCCAACCAATACACTTATCACATACATGCACGCAAACACACACACACACACACACACACACACACACACACACACTCACACACACACACACATACTGCACACACACACATCGAGAAACACACTCGCTTACACAGTCCACATGGATTCTCAATCCTGTACTGTGTTCACTGTGCCTCCAGTGTCTCCCTCCATACCCCAGAAACTCACCTGTTCTGATCACCTGTGCTCATTACCTATCCACCTGTCCTCCTGAATGTCCACCTGTTCTGATTACCTCTCTACCCTCATTACTTTTATACCAACCGATGACTTGCTCACCTGTCGTCATACCTGTCCACCTGTCCTCATTGCCTGCTCACCTATACTGACCGTCTGTCCACCTGTCCATCTGTGCGATGCATACGTCCACCTGTTG
>NC_055962.1:13711125-13721125 GCF_018492685.1 Alosa sapidissima
ACGTTTCATTTATATAGCGCTTTTCTCAACACTCAAAGCGAGGGAAGGTGGAACCTCACTAACTATACTGCCAATGTGTAGCAACCACCTGGGTGATGCACGGCAGCCATTATGCGCCAGAAATGCTCACCACACACCAGCTTGAAGTGGAGAGTGAGGGAATAAAAAGCCCCTGGGAGTATTGCACAGATTAAGAATATGTGTGATTGTACATTGTATTGTGTTTGAATGTGTTTGTATTGCACAAGATTATGTTTGCGACAGTAGCATGCTAGTCCAAGATGTGCCTCACTAAACAGTAACCTGCTAGCTTCTCCCCCATGAGCTACTGTATGCAGTCACTGACCAGCAACCTGCTAGCTTCCCCCTCTATGAGTGAAGTCCATGTGATTGAACATATTCACTTCTCATAAGCATGTGACAGTAGCATGCTGGTCAGAGCTATGCAGTGACTGGCCATCGACCTGCTAGTTTCTCCTTCTATGAGTGAAGACCATGTGATTGAACATACTCTCTTCTCATAGTGAGAGTCATGTCGTCATAGTAAACTTCCCCACCCTGGCAGCATATACTGCAGCTATGGGGCTTTGACTTTGCCTTGACTTTGCTCTCTGTAGGGAGCGCTGCCTGTGGCGACGGCTGCGATAAACTTTCTGCTGCGATGAAGATACGCCGCTGTACTCCTCCTGACTGGATGACAGCGAGCGCTCCAGTATGCTGCTGTGACGTCTCTCTGTCTTGTCAGCAGGAGGTGAGAGACTCCCTGGAGAGCATGTGTATAGAGGGGATCTGGTCTGAAGACGGACTAAATCAGTATAGAATATAGTCCAAGTCTGTACAGGATACCAATCAAATATTTTCAGAATACATTCCAACTTCATCCAGAATACAGTCCAAATCACTACCAAATACAGCTCAAATCATTACCGTATACAGTCCAAATATACAGACCAAATTACAGTCTGCATCATCAGACAGATCTGACCCTACATTTTTTCCTTCCTCATACATCAAAAGGTAAACCACCCCACATGTGAATGATAAAAATGCACTGCAAAAAATCCAAGAGTTCAAAATCTAAGTGAGATAAAGAACCTTAAATCAAGGGAATATTATGCTTATTTCTATTATTTCTATTATTTGCTTTTAACAAGAAATGTGTACTTGATTTAAGTTTTTTTAGACCTTGTCATGAATGAAAATCTTGTTCTATTGGCAAATCTTGCAAGTGAAAGTTTCTTGTTTTGTGGAAATACTACTTAAAACTAGATGTACCACAGAGCAGTACAAAATATGACCGCCACCCAGTCCAGCACATGTTTTCCACAAAAATAAGTCACGCTGAAAGGCATATATGATTCTAACTGTCTCACTGAATTGCATTATGCACACTCAATTCTCACTGGTATCTGCTAGACAACAAGTTCCAGGAGGTTCCATGCTATCCATGTGGGGTTACATGCCCACCAAGTTTCATGTACCCCGGTCTTACAGTGTCCCGGGAATCCTTGACGGAAATTTGGACATTCGAAAAAGAAAACAAATCTGACTAAACCTAGCCGCTTCGCTGCGCGGCGGTCATAATAAATAACCCAAATTATCTTCATATAATTCATTAATAATTCATATTAATAATAAATGTATATTTTATAACAAAAACACTACCAGTCAAAAGTTTAGGGTCACTTTCCACTGCCCATTCCAGTCCATTATAGACAGAATACCAGCTGAGTTGCATTGTTTTTTTTTTTTTAATCAGGGCAGCAATTTTCAGATTACATTACTTAAAATAAGAGTATTTTCAATCACATGGACTTCACTCATAGAGGAAGAAGCTAGCAGGTTGCTGCCCAGATGGCAAGCACACGTTGGCATTGGTTGGCAGTGTCAGAGGTGGAATTTCAACGTTGAAACAATGCCACAACAACAACAGCCCCTCAAGCAATTGTATATCAAATGTTGGTTTATAGTCATGTTGGCCGCTCAAGCCAACGTGTCACTTAGACGTCAACAATAATGCAGCAGCGTTTCAAAAAACATTAAAGCAATGTCTGAATGAATAGCTCGTCAAAGTGGGATACTCTCTCTTATAACAAGAGGATTTACAATGTTGAAACACTATCACGCCCACGTCATAAGTCAACAGCGTGTATACAGCTGGTATTCTGTCTATAATGGAGTGGAATGGAATTTTATAAGTGACCCCAAACTTTTGACCGGTAGTGTTTTTTATCTGGCAAGATTTGCCAATAGAACAAGAAGATTTTTTTGCAGTGTGACAGTTTTGCAGTCTTTTTATATATATATATATATATATATATATATGGTGGAGCTCCTTTGGCCATTGCTTGGCTACCAACATAGACAGACGATGGGAGATGTGTGGGGGAGAGTGTGACAGTGGGAATCGGAACACGACTTCAGCTGGGACTCAAACTCAGGTCCCCTGTGGGCACTGAAGCTTCGACGGCATGCGACTCCGCCTACAGCTACAATGACAGTCACCCCACACTGTTGCACGCATGCTGACTGGCAGCGCCCCAGCCTGCATCTGTCTGTCTGTCTGTGTGTGTGTGTCTTTCTGTGCTGTGTCATCTGTCTGTCGGTCTGTCTGTCTGTCTGTCTGTGTGTGTGTGTCTTTCTGTGCTGTGTCATCTGTCTGTCTGTGTGTGTCTTTCTGTGCTGTGTCATCTGTCTGTCTGTCTGTCTGTCTGTCTGTGCTGTGTCATCTCTCTGCCTCTATCAGCGGATGGAGGGTAGAGGTGGGGGCGGGTGGCATTTGTTCTGGAGCAGACGAGGGCTACTCAATTATGACAAAAATCATGATCATGATCATTTAGGTCAACACTGAGATAGAGCTATGGGTCCTCGTGGGCCCTAAGGTCAGAGCACTGAGTGTGACACTTCCATCCAGATGCCATTCTCTCCTCTCCCATCTAAGTACATCCTCTGTGTAACATCATCCCCTGCCGGACTCAGAGGAGGACATTGCGATGCCGGCTGGGCTAAACGCTACACTCTCTGCATGCTAATCGACTTCGACTTAATTCAGCTTACTGAAGCATGACACCACCGCTGGACACAGTGAGGATCCCAAGAGAAGGTGCTCAGGTTGCACACACTCAAAGAAAGACAAATGAACAGCCTTATAAACACAAACACACACACACACACACACACACACACACACACACACACTCAAAGAAACACAAATGAACAACCTTATAAACACACACACACATTAAAATACATCTGAAAACACATGCAAACATACAGCAACACACATAGAGCAACACACATATACACACATACTGTACACAAGAAAGATGTCAGTGCCCACTTTCCCCTCTGGCTGCAGTCCTCTGTCCCAGTGAGAGTTGACATCGCCCTCCCACCTCTTCTGCTCACTCGCCTGATTCCCTGGAGGAATCTGGCCCTCAGGCTCCAACACCTTCATCCCAACACCCCACGCCAGGGTAACACTTGTGTGTGTGCAGTGCACTGAATCAGATGTGTGTGTGTGTATGTGTGTGTGTGTGTGTGTGTGTGCGTGTATAAATGTATGTGTGTGTGTGTGTGTGTGTGTGTGTGTGTAAATGTATGTGTGTGTGTGTGTGTGTGTGTGTGTGTGTGTGTGTGTGTGTGTGTGTGTGTGTGTGTGTGTGTGCGTGTGTTCATATGGCCTGTCTGCCCTCCCCAGCCCCACTGCACTCTACCTGGGGTGATGGCGGAACATTTGTGGGGGCTCTGGAACTCCTGAGTGTGTCATGATGACAGGCCCTAGTGGCCCCTCCTTGGGCGAGTGTTCTAGAACACTACTAATGTAAGTGACTGACCGACTGACCGCAGGTGAGAGGAGCGATTGAGAGGGAGGAGAGAAAAGGAGAGAGCCACTGCCGGAGAGAAAAAAAGAAACCAAAACAGGTCTTACTCATGAGGAGACTTAACAGTATGATGGCTAACCAACGTGACACTGTAAAAAAAGGTTGCGGTGATATGCCTTCATTTTAGAAGACTATTTGTTTTAGCCAAAGCGATAGTAAAGATGTTGCTTTTTATGTATTTATGTGTATGTTTTATGTATTTATGTGTATGTTTTATGTATTTATGTGTATGTTAGCAAACTGAGAACCTTCTTGTTGTTGTTAGCATACTGATCTGCAAGTTGCTCTACCAGAGGAGCAGAAATTATCATTTCAAAGCAAGGTTTGTGAAAAGCCCATATTATAGAGATGATTGACAGCTGTCAGTCACCCCACTCCGCTTTCAAAGAGGTTGCATAGTATCCCAAGCCACCATTCCATGTCCACTTCATTGGTAGCTCAAAGCTCAAATGACCCCTTATCCATGGGGGGTGCCACCGGGCATTGCTCACATGCAATCTCCACTACAGGCATCCCAGGACCATGGACAGCTACCGAGCCAAATATGCTTATCATCATCACTCTAAATGGACTATTCTAAATCAAGCATGCCTATGGCTGAACAAGGGACATATAAGGCTGTGTGCTTCTCCTGACTGTAGGCAGCTAAATATAGACCCTTTCAACAATAAAAACATAAAACAATGCTTGAACGTTCTATTTGGTTCCCAATCTACTTCCTCTGCATTAAGATAACATATGGAATGTTAAAACAGAAGCCTTGTGGGGCCAATTATGATGCTGATAATGGAACTCTCTTGAAAGGGTCTATAGTTTTGTGGCTAAAAGCTAAAACCTCACTGGTGGCTCCTCTCGTCGTGGCTGTTTGCCGTCACCCTTGAGGTGTGGTGGTGTGATTAGATCGCTTGTCGAAAGCCAGCCAGCATTAGCCGTCACGACAGCTAAAGTCACCTGCCATGTCCGATTTAAGATGTGGCAATGCCAGCCTTGGGTATGGGAGGTTAGAGAGTAGAGAACTTTAATACACACACACACACACACACACACACACACACACACACACACACACAGAACCATTTGATTTGAGTTGGAACTGTGCACCTGATAGCTTTTGGCAAATCGTGTGATGACAGTTAAGTACTAAATCACATCACATCTTCTTCCTCTCTCTCTCTCTCTCTCACCCTTTCAACCCCTCTCTCCATCTTTCTCTCATTCTCTCTCTCTCTCTCTGTTTAAGTATCTCTCTCTCTTCAAAACCTCGGGGGAAATTCATATGAGAGATGGCGAAGCATGAGACTTACGAGAAACGATGTTTGGCAAATGTCAAAAGCTCACATGTGGATGCAAAGACACACATGCACACAGACAGATACACACACACACACACACACACACACACACACGCACGCACGCACACATACACACACACACACACACACACACACACACACACCCCAGAGAGGTGCTACCAGCAGCATGTCCCATCAAGCACAGCAGTGACTGATGGTGACAGATAACCTTCCACGTTAAGGTCACAAAGTTTCCCAGCGAGATCCAATCTGAACACTGGGACACTGGACTGGCCCCTCCCAATTCTGAGTTGTGAGATTTTTTTTTTTTTAATTATTCTACTAATTCTGATTGGTTGATCACGAGTGCCCCTGTGGAAGAGTCACGCATATATTTGCATGTGTTTAAGTGCACTAGAGCGAGAGCTGAAAGCACAGAAGGTGGAGTATGCAAATGCAAAGTCATTATGGCTGGTGAAATCAAGCAAACAACCACTCTCATGTGCAGAGAGAGAGAGAGAGAAACAATGTGTGTGTGCGTGTGTGCGTGTGTGTGTGTGTGTGTGCGCATGTTTGAGCATGTGATTGGTGGGGTAGACAGCGAGAGAAAAACACGAGCAGGTATTAAAAGACTACAGCTGAGCCCCTCAGCACAAACACACGCAAAAAACACACACAAACAAGTATGTGCACACACACACACACACACACACACACACACACACACACACACAGACACAGACACAGACACACAAACACATACACAAACACACACACACACAGACGCACACAACCCAAACGTTAGTGTGTACTACACACCTCTCTTTGTTGAACTTTAGTGAGTGAAGTACGGCTGGTCTCTTCTGTCGTAGATTCCAGAGGTGGATGCTGTCATCGGCCAGGGCGCTCACCAATGCCCCCTACAGGACAAACAATATGCACATTAATGCCATTTACACACACTAGTGTTAATTTTGTCACCTATTTTTAATTTAGTCTTAGTCTTAGTCTTGTGACGAAATGTGCTTTTTAGTCTTTGTCATATTTAGTCATTCAAATATCATTTTTGTTAGTCAAGTTTTAGTCGACTAAAAGTCTCGTCATTTTAGTCTAGTTTTAGTCAAAAGAAAACTAAAGGTATCTTAGTCTTAGTCAGTTTTAGTCAACACATTTTAGTCTTTTTTTTATAACAAGTTATTTCTGATTACCATTTGAGTCAAATAGTGTTTCACACATCTCAATTTTCCAACAATATTGTGTGTCCACAGGGCTACTCGTCTGTTATAATTACTCCTTCTGATTTTTTGTCAGTCAGTATGTTTACATGCACAGGTAAGTCGAGCTACAGTTATAGCTCGGCTGGGATTTGACCATAGACAGTAAAAGATTTGACTGGACCACTGTCATACTCGTAGACCAGTGTTTCTCAAAGTGTGGTCCGGGAATCACTGGTGGTCTGCAAGTTATCCCAAGTGGTCCTCGAGCAGACGTGGTAAAATATAATATAGATGAGTTGTTTGCAATATTGAACCAACTTGTATGTAAAAACAGTTCTGCAACACTGTCTATGTAAGATATGCCAGTTTAAATCATACAGTATGAATCCACACAATAAGCAAAGTGCAAAGACAATAAGCAAGGTGGTTCAGTGAGTAGGCCTATAGTGTAGACTAATTATAGGCTACTGTTGAAGTAGGTCTAATCTTTTTTTTTTTTTAGCTAGGGTTAGTTAAGTGGTCCTGAAACTGAAAAAGTTTGAGAAACACTGTCGTAGACCAAAGTATTAATGTTTTACTCCGTCTCGCTAGATGGCGATATGCGCCCAAACACAACACATTCCCCAAACAGACTCTCCATCTTAGCCATAGCTAACTTGCTAACGAACTTTCCATATTAGCTTACTTGCTAGCAAACTTTGCATCATCAGTCTAACTAGTTAAATAGTTGACATTACATGATGAACATTTTCGTATGGACATTCTGGTGGATGTTAATTTGTATGAGAGAAGCTTCAACTTCTGGGTATGTAGCATTGTGGCATAAAGCTTAGGTAGTTTGTTTGCTAACTCTGGCAGAAATCTCCAGTGTTCTTGTTCCATGTAGTTTCGTGTTGCAGCCACAGGGTTGCAGCAACAGCACGTAGACTAGCCTACAGGAAAGCTGTTGCGTTTGAACTCATTCGGAATATTTTGAAAACGTAACAGCTAGATATTCTGTATTCTCATTTTGTAGACGAAAATGAAGAGAGATTTTATCTTAGTTTTTATTTCATGCAAAACATTTTAGTCTCGTCTTTTTTCGTCAACAATAATGCATCTTAAGATAGTCTTAGTCAGTGTTTTCAGGACAATACTGCCGTCTCGTCATCGTCTCGTCTTAGTCATGAAAAAAAAGGTCGTTGACGAACATATTTCCTCTCCTCTCGTCTGACGAAATTAACACTAACACACACACACATACATACACACACACACACACACACACACATTCACACATTGCATCACACTATACAGATTAATGCACAGAGACTCTCTCTCAAACACACACACATACACACACACACACACACACACACACACACACACAGAGAGAACTGGCTTCTCCCTTAGTAACAGACTTAAAATATAAAGCAGGCTGAGCTGTCTTTCCAGGTGATGACTCACAAGGCTGCATTGCTGCATGTGTCTGTGAGTGTGTGTGTGTGTGTCTGTGAGTGTGTGTGTGTGTGTGTGTGTGTGTGTGTGTGTCTGTGCATGGGGAGGTGGTGAGCGACCTTCTCCCACTTCCCACAGGGCTTTCTGTGGGCACTGAGTCACTCTCTCTCACACACACACACACACACACACACACACACACACACACACACACACACACACACACACACACACAGACATAATGTACATCTCTCTCTCCTACACATTCACAAACATAGAACATATATGAATTCCACTTTAATTATCTTCTCTCCACATCCTCTCCTCCCCTCTGTTCCTCTCCTCTCCTCTCCCCTTCTCTCCTCTCCTCTTCTCTCTTCTCCCCTTCCCTCCCTTCCTCTCATCTCTTCCGGATCACGTCATTGCTTCTACATTGCTTCCAGACAGGTGGCTTTTTTATGAGGCTGATTTACTACAGAGGGCCGTCACCTTCAAGACACACACACACACACACACACACACACACACACACACACACATACATACATACACACTGCACACACACACACACACACACACACACACACACACACACACACACACACACACACACACATACTGTACACACATGTGTGCAGCATATTCAGATAAAGAAACACATTGCACACACACACACACACACACACACACACACACACTACATACCATGGCTTTTTGGGCAGAGACGTGTGCTGCCAGCATGTGACAGTTGGAGTGGGTACTGATGTGAGGAGCATTGCAGACAGGCTACGAGCCACGCATGCTAAAAGACCTCATCTTACTGAAGCGTGGCAGTATCACTTAATACACAGATAATCCCAAGGCAAGGGGCCAAAGCTCACACAACTTAGGAAGACAGGCATCTGCAACCACTACTGACTAACTTGCATACAGAACGAACTGAAACAAGCAACAAAATGAAGGAATATCTTAATAGAAAGTGTTACCAATAGCTCTATATACAGTATAAATATAATATATATATATTTTTGACTTGCAGCAATATTAAGCAGATTTGGTCTAAAATCAGGAAGTTATCTACATAAAAGCCATAACCGAACGCAGTGGAGTCCACTATCCCGCTTATACCACTATTGCCATTGGTTGTGTTAATTTGCTGTATTATTTGCTGTGTATTTTTCCACTTTTTAATCGCTAAAACTGTCTTTTTTGTAGAACTACTTCTTTCTGCCTCATATCAACTCATTTCTCAACTTGCAGGACAAACTGCCATTACTTGTTCTAAATGGAATGCCAAAGGCCAGTCGTTAGTTCCATCTCTGTTGCTGTCAAGCAGGCATATCCCAGGATTCTGCTGAACCTTACCTTTGTAAAATCATGTTTTACTTAGCCAATTGCCATGTAACTGATCTAGAAGCCACTTCAGCCAAATGCTACAATGTTGCTATGTTCTGAACGTCTGTCAGATTGCTATTTTATAGCTCTGATGCAACGTGACAGTTCATTTAAATTTCACGAGTTCAGCAAATTAGTGTGATACGGCCAAAAAAGTGGAGTTACTTCTTAGGTGTGCAATTATCAGAAAAATAATTGACGTTCTTAACACCACATCACAATAGGAAATTCAACCAAGCAGTGGTATCAATTAAAATGTCCAGATACAAAAACTAGTGGCCAGTGAAACCTTCATCAAAACGTAATGCATTCCTGCACACCATTGCTTTCATCTTGTTTGATAGCCGTGCTGTTTGCTATTTACACTAGGAGGCTCCAATCATCATCATAATAGTGTGGAATATGACATGTGATAAACTATGGTCTCCCTACAACAGCTGGATCTTATAGCTCACCAGACCCTACTGATGATCACTAGGGCTCCTACACACAGGGGCTATTCCAAGTGGCTTTATGAGAAACATGGGTAAGTTAATTAGAGTAAATAAACCCCCAATAGAACAGCCCTATCTTCTAAGGAAGCAAAGACACAGGCTTTTCATTGAGAAGGGTTACTGAGTTCATTTGCCCAGGAAGGTCAGTGAATCACACAACATAGAATACCCTGGGCTAGTAGAACAAGGTGTGAACAGCACCAAGACCCCAGGTCAGGGCCAGCGCTCAGAGGGTTTCTTGGTGTTTTATGCCCCCAAAGTTATCTTCAAAGCAGCGCTGC
>NC_055962.1:13728625-13738625 GCF_018492685.1 Alosa sapidissima
ATGATTTATACTTAATAAGTAATGAAACAACCACTTATAATGAAATCATTTTCTTATTATAAACCAGTTGTAAACTATTACAAAATGCTTTGTTCATCATTTGTAAAGCATTGTTCCTATGTTAATTCTCATAAATAAAGTATTTGTAGACACAGTTATAAATGGTTTGTTCATAGTAAATAAGCCTATATCTAAAATATGTTTATGAATTATTGTTAATACTTAATCAATTATGCAATATACACATGCACTAATGATTAGTTAGGGTGAGGATACATATTTTATAAATCACTTCCTAATACTATAATTCATGATTAACTCAGGGGTTACAAGTGGTTAGTTAATGATATTTTGTGAGCTTATCTAAAGTGAGGAATTTCTATGCCTTGCAACACATTTTCAAATGAGTTTTAAAGATTACATTCAGATTCATTCATTTAGCAGACAAGAGACGTACACATGTCAATTAAATTGAAGGCTATTGACATAACAGTGAAAGCCGGGAATTGAACCCCCAACTTTCCAGAATATTGCATGCTAGCCCAGCTCCTTATCCACTACGCTACCTTGGCCCAGATAGAAAGCCCTACAACTATGCAAGAGTTTCTGTTTTCTTCTACTAAACACTGTTATTAAACACCTGTAAACTATTATTAAATGCTGTATTCTTCATTTGTATTCCTACATTAATTCTCATCTGTAAATCATGTTTACACACAGTTAAAAATGGTTTGTTCATAGTAAACACGCATATCTACATTATATTTTTGAATTGACTGTTGTAATACCACTGGGCAGAGGTAGTGTAGTGGATAGGGAGCCGGGTTAGCATGCAGTAACCCATAAAGTTGGGGGTTCAAATCCCGTGTTCACCAATGTGGCCTTGCCCTTTAATTTAATTGACATGTGTAAGTCGCTTTGGGTGAAAGTGTCGGCTAAATGAATAAATGCAAGTATAAACTTTATAACTCATTTCTAAATGTGTTGCAAGGCATAAAACGTCCTCACTTTAGATTAGCTCACAAAATATCATTAACTAACCATTTGTAACTCCTGAGATAATTATTAATTAAAGTATTAGGAAGTGGTTTATAAAATATGTATCCTCACCCTAACTAATCATTAGTGCATGTGTATGTAAAAACTGTTAAATAATGGAAATATTACTTAATCACAAACATATTATTGCATCATTTATTAAGTATTAACAATAATGTATAAACATATTTAAGATATAGGCTTATTTACTATGAACAAACTATTTATAACTGTGTGAACAAATGCTTTACTGATGATAAATTAGAAATTACTAATGATGAACAAACCATTAACTAATAAGTAACAAAGACTTAATAAATGATGAATTGTGTGTAGTTATTATAAAGTGTTACCCTCCTGGTAGAAACAGAGGAGCATTCACCAAGGCTACTCACTGGTTCTCAAGTCTGTCATGGAAAATGTCCATCATAACTGATGGAAAATATAGATCTGCATCTGATATACAAAATCGTTTTTTTAATATAAAATATAAAATTGTGTGTTAAATGTATAGATGTTAAATGTAAACATCTGTATCTCTTGGATAACCCAATCAAATCAGGTTGGCTAATGTACAGAAAAAAAACTAAACAACGCTTCGGCAGGCAGTCACACAGAATGGGAAATCAAATGAGTCTGACAGACAGGAAGTGAACAGGAGTGGGACAGTTGTGACAGGGGGGGCATTTTTTGGCGTGACACCGGGGCATGTCCAGCTCAAGGAGCAGACAGAGGCTCTGTCTGACCGGCCCTCAACCTGCTGACAGTGGATGTTCGCTTGTCACAACACACTCTGCCACATCACGCCCAATCACGCTTCGCCGGCACGCGCATACACACTTACACACACATGCATGCACCACACACACTGCACACACACACACACACACAGACACACACACACACCACATACACTACACACACACACACACAGACACACACACATACACATGCATACACATACAGTACATCACACACCACACACACACCACACACTGATACACATCGCACACACACATACACAACACACACCACGCTCACACACACAGACACACACGCACACCACACACACGATTCTTAGTTCAGATCCATAGGGTCCGCCTGAAGATAGATTGACAAGGTCGATGTAGGTTTCCATCTCACATTAACTGCGTCATCCACCGCATGAACTAATTCTGCACTATCCACCCAGCTATGCTGCAGGAACACCTGTGCTAAGTGCTAATGAGCCATTAAGCAACACTTTTGCAGTGTGTGTGTGTCTGTGTATGTGTGAATCTGTGTTTTATAGATGAGTCATGATGAATCACTCCGCAATGCTGAGGCCGTCACCTACTGAGGCCTTTTTAAACAACATCAAGAAACACCTCACATCTATCTATCTATTCTATCTATCTGGTTCAAATTTATATGAACTCCTGACTATTTCACAAATAACAATGACATCGAATGGCAAGTACCCAAGTGGCAAAACTGGTGGGGTAAGCGGCACAGCGATGCACCAACACCACCAAGGACATGAGCTCAGTGCCCAGCAAACACACTACACATACTGATGTAGATGCATCTGCCGTCTACTGTATTTCACTTTGAGTTAAAGCATCTGCCTTTCAATACAATTTGGGTTCATTACAATGATACCAGTGCTGGATAATGGAGTGGGCCGTAGCTGTGGGATATGCGACCAGTACAGCACAGTCACATTAAACATGTTCCAGACAAATGGAGAGCTCCAGTCAACCATGCCAAACACAACGCTGTCTGTCTATGACCGGGAGAATATATTGTACAAGGATGTGTGTGTGTGTGTGCATGTGCACGCGTGTGTGTGTGTGTGTGTGTGTGTGATAGATAGATAGATAGATAGATAGAGAGAGAGAGAGAGAGAGAGAGAGAGAGATAGAGAGAGAGAGAGAGAGAGAGTGGTGAGGGGTAGATGCTTAGGGGACTTGACTGTGATAAGATTACAAAATGGGACTGGAATGTCAAACAAACCTTTCTCTCTCTCTCTCTCTCTCTCTCTCTCTCTCTGTGTGTGTGTGTGTGTTTGACACAGAGATAGAAAGTGAGAGATGGGACGTGCAACTACAACTAAACGACTGTGACTTGTGATAAATAATAAATACGGGAAACTGGGGTCCAAGTGTTCATTTAACAGTGTTAATATTTTACTAAGACAGTGAAGAGATGAGGAGACAGGACAGGAAAAGACAGAACAGCAGAGGATAGAAGAGAGGGGAGGGGGAAAGAGGAGAAGAGAGAAGACAAGAGGAAAATGGAGGAGAGAATTCTGAGGAGACCTTTATTTGACATGAGATGAGAGACCTGATGCAGTCGTTTTTTAGATGGAGATCTAAAGAGAGAAAAAGTGTAGGAGGGCAAAAAAAGAGAGAGAGAGGAGGAGAGGGGAGATATGTCTGAGAGATGATTTTTATCTTCCTAAACTATGACTCAGCAGAGAGCCTGGATTTAACAAGCCAACCAATCTCTCCCCCTCTCTCTCTCTCTCTCTCTCTCTCTCTCTCTTTCTTTCTCTCTCTCTCTCTTTCTTACTCAGACACTTTATTCTCAGTCACTTTGACTAACTGAGACAGAATGCATATTATTTTTCCCAGACACAAACCCAAACATATCTTCAGTTTCTCTGAAATTTACAAAGACAGACCATATAAAACACACAAACACACTCACACACACACGTACAAGCACACACACACTCAAACCCGTACACACCCTCTGGCCACTCAAAAATAGAAGCGGGAGCCAGACAGCAGAGCAGCACACACACACACACACACACTTCCATTATCAACAAATACAAAAATGAACACAGACATAATATGTCTTGAATAATCTAATGTGAGACAATGTTGTTGTATTATTTAATTTCTCAACCACATGGGTGCTGTCCTGGTTTAATACACCCCCTTCCCCTCCTCTCCCCCTGCCCATTCATCTGGAGTCTACAATGCTGCATTTGTGAGAAAACAATTTCACTCTAACAGCAGAGTGCCTGTCTCTACGGGCTACTCCTGTCAGTCATCCAACCACCACAACTGTTCTGCGCTGCACCCTCAGTGCGCCTATATTAAACCTGAGCAATATTGCTATGGACTGTGTTTGCAATATCAAAGTCCTCGTCAGCAGAACAGAAAATGTGGCAGAATCAACAACAAGAGGCCTTAAGGAGCTTATGGCTACACGTGAGCTAATTAACTGACAGCAAGCACACTTCTTGACAAACTCCATCAGCACAGCTGGCAAAAGCTGGCTACATTGCAAACCAATGCATTTTGTCATATATTTGGCAACATTGTTTAAATAACCTTTACCTTGACATTGTCTGGTAAAAGCAGTTTGTTTTCACAGGGTTTCTGAGTTTCTGGATTTCTGAATGTCTGTGTCTCACCCAGGGTAGGAATTTCACGGCAGCCGTCGTTGCCTCTTGCGTTGGCCGTGAGGCCCCTTTGAAAATCAGAGGTTGACAGGCCACGGTGGCCTTGGTGCCCCCTTCTCTCAATATTCTGCTTTGCGTCCTACTAATACCGATTTTTATTTAGCCTGTGGCCTGTCAAAATAATCTTAGCATTCATAGCGCAAATTAATTTAGTCTTTTACCCAGTGGAGAAAGTGACAGTGCAAGAACGAAAGTGCGTCCAAATTCACCCATTCATCTCCGTTTAACTACTCGCAAAGTAGTCTATTCATCACACAGACATCACAAGTATCACATGAAAGAGCTTTTTCTCAGCTTTTAAACGATGTTACCCGATAATTGCTGAGTTGAACGGTTCGCGAGAAAAGTAAATAATATAATTCAATTTAATCATACATACTGAAGGTTTTGCGTCCCATGATCTCCCAACCCATTCATCTAGGTGGAATACTTCACGAACCCTTCTTTTAACACACGACAAACCATATATCAGAATAAACAGCAGACCTTACCGAACACAAATGTGTAAAGCAGTCCCCTGTACAGTTAGTCGTTCCAGAGTAATCCAGTTTTGAATTTGCAGTAAATTTCGACATGCATGGATGTCTCTAAATTTGGGCTTTAAGTTTTACAATGTGTTTAAATTGTTCCACATGATTTCATAACGGGCCAAATACAAAACAAATGTTACAAATATCGCCTAGATATAGGTAAATCAGAGGACAGCTGACTGAGTTTGTGAAAGTAGCCTTAGCCTAATGATCACAAAATGCTAAGCATGCATCTAGGCTATTTGAGTTTCTTAAAGCTGAGCTGTGGTTGAATTGTTCAATACATGATTTTATAACAGGCCAAATATAAAATAAATGTTATATACTGTATAGCCTAGATATCTGTAAATATTAGATGATCAGATGATTTACAGTTCTATGTAATATGTCATGTTTCATGTTTTGTAATGTTTCATACAGTGATGCAGGTCTACTGCAGTGAATAGGCTAAATAAAACTTTGATCATTTTTATAGCCTAATACTGTATAGTTAACTTTGGCCTTGGTGCCCTGACATGTGGCCTTTGTGCCCCCCACCAAATATGCCCAAATGAAGGCCAAGTGGCCTTGCCCCCAGAATGGTGAAATTCCAAGCCTGGTCTCACCACAAACCAGTTTTATTATTTTCCACTGCTTTCCATGACTGTACCACAGCATTGAATTTGAGTAACTTACTGATTCCAGGCATTATTAAGCACATGATGCCTAAACATTGCTGTGGTTCTCCCTACTGTCCAATTAAATGAGTGGAACTTAGATTTCAGAATCAGAATCAGAATAGCTTTCATTGGCTTTATTTCTCCATTTAAGGCCAATATATAGTCCAGGAGACAAGTGTCACTCGGCAAAAATGAACTGCTACAGACAGACGTTGTAGAGCTGTAGGCTTTCATAGTCCAACACCTGAGCCAACAAATAATTGTTTACTAGTTTCTATAACAACTTGGACTTTAACGTTACATGTCACCATGAAACAAAAGTAAACAGACACACTCTGACCACGGCAACATCATTTCTTGATGTATGCGACAAGCTCAAGCAGACAGAAATTGTGTGGTTTTTACAGTACATCATATTTTGTTGATTGACACTTGCCTGGACTATCAATTGTCTTTTGTGCAACAGGAATTACTATTTCATGAGCTATGGTGCCAATGAATTAATAATCAAGCAAAAGTAATTTAGAAGTAAGCAACATCACACGAGAGATTGTGATATTTTAAGAGAAATTGCCTTAAAAAGTCAACAGTCACAACAGCCACAACGCCTATAGCCATGGTATATTTTCAAGTTTTGGTTCTTCATTAGGAATTTATTCTTGACCAGGAGTCATGAATAAATTCCATGGAGACACATAACAAAAAGGGAAGACGGTTCTGATTATCAACACCCCAATGGTCACCCTACAGTCTGCTATATTATACCATCTACAACAGTTTATTAATGGAAATATATGCACATACTGTGTATGGAAATGCAAAAAGAGAAACTGAACCAAAGGTGAGTAATAAAATGCAAGTAGAGATTTTGGGCTGTGTACAATGGATTCAACAATACATACATGACATACATACATACATGCATACCAATGCATACATATAACAAAGCCAATGCTATATCAATTATACATTTATACAGATACCTACTGTACATAAGCTGAACATACTCTCATATACACTCACATTCATACACACACACACACACACAGTATAGAGAGTGAGACAGAGAGAGATAAGGAAAGAGAGAGAATGAGAGTTAGATAGCTAGCTGGCTGACTAGTTGATGAGGTCTAGCCAGGTGGGTTCTTCTCACACTTCAGTAGCTGTGTGTGTGTGTGTGTGTGTGTGTGTGTGTGTGTGTGTGTGAGGGTGTGCATGTGCGTGGGCGTGTGCCCTTCGGTATCTATTAAACCCGGCTTGACCTCCTTTCCTGCTGTCTGTGTGTCAAAAGGCTGCTGGCCGGGCGACTGCCATATGGTGGCGCATGCCTCTCCAGTCTGACCTGTGTAGTCTTCCACGTCAACCACTACAAGTTTGAGAAGGCCAGAGACAGCATACATTTGGCAACACAGCATCTAAACAGCCATTCTCATAAGGCAAGGCTTTAAATGTAAATGTACCATTAGTGATTCTGGATGATGTCACCTCTGTTGATATTTGAACCAAACACCAACAAAAACACCAGAGAACAAATTCACTAAGCCCCTTCCACGAACTCCCCTTCCATTTTCCCAAATGTATTAATATTATTATTATTACTAGTAGAAAAAGTAGTAGTAGTTGTAGTAGTAGTAGTACGTTTAAGTTGACATTTTATTGATTTACTTTTGACTAATAAAAATAACCCAGCTGTAGAGTGCACAAAACTAAATTATGATTTATGAGTATTCCTAAAATGTATATATCTAGACTTTGCAAATTAGCTCTTTATATAAAACTGACATTAGTATACATTAAGTATAATACAGGTCTGACTACTCAGGTTAGAGCTGTCGTAAAGACTGCTTTTGGGATGATGTCTTGAGGTTATGTTAGGACACTTGCCGGGTGGAAATGTCACAAGCACGTTAGAACAAATGGCCCCAGGATGTGCGTGTGTGTTTGTGTGTGTGTGTGTGTGTGTGTGTGTGTGTGTGTGTGTGTGTGTGTGTGTGTGTGTGTGTGATTTGATAGACATATTGCTGATGACATGACAAGCCAAGATGTCTTCACTGAACACTAATTGGTAGCCTTACCGTACTATCGAACTGGTCAGCATGATGCCATCTGACAGTTGTCATAATGTGCTATGTCACTCGAACCCAGAGAGTGTCACAGAACAGCATGTCATCATAACCCATGACTACAACAGGCATGTCACTGGATGTGACTATGGCATCAGCATGACTTTACATATGCTGCTTTTATGACCAAAAACAAAACAAAAAAGAATTATGGCAAAAATTGCAATAAGTAGCCTAAGCACTATTTGTCAACAATGATTATTTATCATTGTATCAGTTTTCAAATAGTACTTATGTTGGTGATAAGTGGATGTATATAACACCACCCTAATGTGTTATCCATAGTGATGATGGGATGTTTAAAGCAACGGTAAGTTTTCTTTGTCTAAAACCAGCTAGCTAGCTACTTAACCTAAAAGCTATGTAAAAAGAATACAAATACCAACAACGGTTCAGCTGTTGTTTTCTATGATCATTTATAAAAAATATTCTGCATGAATTTATAGACAAATTTAAAGACTGCAAGTTGCTCTTTAAAATGGCTTCAATGCACAAGCAAAGACAAATACTACTGCACTCACCACAACAGCAAAGAGGCAATTACAACGCCTTCGTTCAGTTATCACAAAAAGCATTTCCTCCTTCAGTAAGTTCACTCTCGATAACTAACTGGTGTCTTAATTCCATGATAAAGAGCAATCAAGGCACTCAGGATGAAAAACTGGCATCCTTTTGTGATAAAAGTGGAGAAATCCTTTGTCTTTTCATAAGGTCCCAGACCACAGAGCAGCCTGGATGACATATGTGTCTAACTGTGCTCCGCATGACTTGCGGAAGATTAAACCAAGGCTAGTTACCTGTGTCAACAACACACCTCAAAGAGGGCCAAATTATGACATGCTGTTACTCACTGGCCCTCTCAAAGGTCCTTTCTCGACCTTCAACATGGACCCAATGCACTTTACAGTAATGCACTGACATGACACGACCAAAACTACTAAACGTTTAATTACATTTTTATCTGTATTTTGTCTTTATCTGTTCTATTTTGCTTTAATTCATGTATTTGTGTATTATAAACTTGTGCTGGCTTGCACCCAAAACACTGCATAGACCTCCGCACCCAGGGGCCTAGTCAGACTGCACCCCCATTGTGTGGCTCTTTTCACCTTCTGTCATTAGAATGCCGCCTGCGTGTCCTTGCCTACAGTTGTTTGTACACTCATCCAATTTCACTTACGCTCACATTATGCTAATCGGCTCGTAATAGTAGAATGCGAGCAAGCAAGCAAGCAAGCAGGCGCGCCGACCGCTGGGAATCCATAAAGAAGGGGGATGTAGTGACACTGTTTGGAGGATTAGGAGGATGTCAGGACATCAGAGTGATAGATGTAGGCTACAAACTCACTCCCGGCTAATGGACATCAGTCTGACCCTATGTGTCCACTTACAGTGTGTGTGTGTGTGTGTGTGTGTGTGTGTGTGTGTGTGTGGCCAGCACGCAACGGCCAACACTCCTCATTTGTCTGATGGACACTCAAAGGCGGGTCAAAAACATCACTCTGTTTCTGTTCTAGTGTGGGTGTGTTCCACACAAGAACAAACCATCATTTATTTATGTGCAAGACTAAAAACGGCGCAAGACCCCCCCCAGCGACAACCACAGCGGTACAGTAGAGAAATGGAATTCAATGAAATAAAAAATAAATCAAAATCTGAACAAACTCAACAAAGCAAGGGCCCAGGGCTCACAACACGTGGAAAATCTGTAAGAAATCAGAAGTAATCTGCCATCTGGGTGCATTTTAGACAAGTGAAGGAAGGTATTCACAGGCACCAAGACCAGCAGCAACACTAGTCCACATCTCAGCCAAGGCTAGGCTACGCTAGTGGGTTAGATAGATAGATAGATAGATAGATAGATAGATAGATAGATAGATTGATAGATTCAAGGTTAGGGGTTCTTCTGGTGATACTGACACAGCTGTAGTATAAGAACATATCTACTGATGTTTATGCCAATACTTGGCTATTCAGCAGCTAACGTACTTCATGCGCATACAGTGGATTGCATCTGTCTCTTGAACTGGCTGCCAAATTTTAGTGCAAACTGACAATAAAGTAGTATCATAACTGATAACTGCTCTGCGTAACTGCTCCCCAGCCGCAGTAGCAAGCACTACCCACTGCTCCGTGTGTGTGTGTGGGTGTGTGTGTGTGTGTGTGTGTGTGTGCTCCTAGTAAGCTCACTGC
>NC_055962.1:13748625-13751125 GCF_018492685.1 Alosa sapidissima
CGTTCATAAGCACTGCAGCTCAAACAGCAAATCTCTCTCTCTTCCCCTCTCTCTCTCTAGCGCGCTCGCTCGCTCGGTCTCAAACAATACTGCAATGGCCTATTGCTTGCATTTATTTGTTGTCATTTGCTCGTGACGTTTCATTTAGCATCGGTGATACGCGAGCTCAGTAACGGCGTCGACTCGTGCGCAGGCAGCAGCGCGCGTCAGCATTGCTCTCCTCGCGATGAATTCTTACGTAAATCATTATTTTAATCTTTGTGAAGAGCGGCTCTGTCTGATCCGGCCAGACAGCGCCGCGGAACGCCTCGTGCTGCGGGTTTCGTTAGAACGCTACGCGAACCAATTAATCACCAAAGACTGGAGTCTCAAGGGAAGAGCCATCGCTTCTCCCTCTCTAGCTCTCATTAAGCCTCTCTCTCTCTCTCTCTCTTTCTCTCTCTCTCTCTGTACGTATGCGTGCGTGCGTGTATGTGTGTGCGTGTGTCGCCCCATGTGTGCAACTGTTAAATATCTGTTGTTTCAAAGGAAGAAATGTTGTGTGAGGTTCGGAAAAGAGAATTAGTGTCGACAAATGAACATCATTAACAACCAAACACAACGCAGATACGTGGAGCTGTCAGAGTCTAGTACATGAGAGAGAGACAGAGAGACAGAGAGAGAGAGAGAGAGCATGGAGAATGTGTGAATCGGATGCGTGCGTGTGCGACTTAAAATCGATGCAATTAGTGACGAATACACTAGCACTTATCCGGTCTAGCTCCTCAACAGCGCACGCTGATCATTCTAATCAACTAGAACATCAGTTTCGCAGCTCGTTGCAGCCCACGCGGGAACCAACGCAGCGGACTGAGCGCGTCCACCGAAGTCGTCCTGTACGTGTGTGAATGTGTGGTAATGATTAACCCTGTCTACTCAGCTGTCAGTAGGCCTTCAAATCAACACCGTCGTGTGCGTGTCTTCCTGTGTGCGCCCCTCGTGCTCTGCTTTTGCCTGAATCACACTGGGTCTCTGCAATTGACACATTAATCCCTGTACAGCAGATTATGCAAGAGGCGGTTGTTTATTCCAACCCCCCTCATCCCTCCCATCCTCGCTGCCTCTCTTGCCTCCAAGCTACACTCTCCAAACACACGAAAGAAACGTCTAGAGCCCGTCTTGTCTCCCTTACGCCGTCGGTTTAACACCCATCACCTAACCCCCCCCCCCCCCCCACACACACACACACACACAAAACCTACCCCGTTTTCGTTCTATCCTTATCGCAACGAGCCACCGTCACCAACAACAAAGCGTGAAAGCACTTTCTCCTGGGGAGCGAGCTAGACATCAAGACGGCTTCACATTTTTGAGCGCATTCACCAATGTGCTACTGTAGCGGGTTTGGACACGCTGCGGCCTTTTGGGACAGGAGGACAGGACTTTTCAGGAGGACGGTGGGCTCAATTGTCCTGAACTCTCCCATTGTGGCTAAACGGCAGCCAGGCCATGGTCCCTTTTGCGCACAGGGCCATCTTCATCTAGCTGAAACAGAGTCCCACGCCAGGCAGAAAGAGGGGGGGGGGGGGGGGGTAGAGATAGGGGAGCTTTTCAAAACCATCGACCGCCGCATCACTATAGCCACACCACATGCAGCTTGGCCAATGCACACGGCCAGCACTGCGGGAGAGATATGTTATCTGAATTTTCCGTCTCTCAAGGCTTTGAGGCGCGTATGCACTACGCACACACACACAGGCAGTCGCGCACAAGCACTCTCTCTCACACACAGACACACACAGACACACACACACACACACTGCTGTGAGCTGATGTCGCATTAATTAAACACAATGATCCGCGGAAGAGAGTACAGCTGGGGGTAACGGGCCGGGAGAGCACCACTCGCGCAGTGTTTTTGCAGGGCTCAGATGGAGCAATGCGCGACCGCACTTGACACTTCTATCGCCATGGCCAGGGAGACAGGATGCAGTAACTTCAGCTTACCTGTTAGTAGTTACGGTGGCAACATATGTGTACGTGTGTGTGTGTGTGTGTGTGTGTGTGTGTGTGAGAGAGAGAGAAAGAGAGAGAGAGAGAGAGAGAGAGAGAGAGAGCGCGTGTGTGTGTATGTGTGTGAGTGTGAGTGTGATTGTTCTCCCACCTTGCAGAGCTGGAAATGCTCCGACTGGAGCGTCTCGTGGACTAGGTCGTTTTCTCTCACGCCCAGCGGTTGCGACGGCGTGGCGGAAGCCGTTAGTCCGTCCAGCACCTTCCGGATGTTAAACTTCTTCATGCTCCTCTCCGTGAGCACGCGATGCCACGCTGGACCGACCACACAGAATCACAGATCTCCCGGAAAAGATCAGGGGATGTGGTGGGGGTGCGCCACGCTCGCTGGCTTTTCGGTGATTCTCCCCAAAAATCTCACATTTTATACCGTGTTGTCTCCGCGGTCTCCATGTCCGAATATTCGGCCGTCACCAGAGCAGTACGCGTGAGCCAGCTTGTTAATTTAGAG
>NC_055962.1:13756125-13763625 GCF_018492685.1 Alosa sapidissima
ATGAGTCATACTTGACGAGTGATTGAAGCGACTGAAAATAGATGATGAGTGAAATAAACATAGTGGTCGTTTGCTAATGCCACGTTCAAGTTTGGGTACCTGAGGAAGATAGAGACAAACAGAGAGAGAGATAGAGAGAGAGAGAGATAGAGAGAGAGAGAGCTGCAGCGTTGACGTGGCAGGCTTCTCAGATATTGGCAGGGCTCATGTCACACCGCCCTATTATGAAAGTGAATCTGCACTCTCATGTCATTCTAAAGGCCGTTCTGGTGGAATAACAACTAAACAACTGAATATACTCTAATTCTGTACCCATAATACTAGACCTACAGATAGATGTATATTGTACAGGGTTCCCACTCTTAAGTGATATGTAAAATTCCATGACTTTTCCCTGAGAAAAAAATGAATTTCCATGACCTACTATATAATGAAGGGTACAATATACCGGCCAAAGATTTCAGAACAGTCGCATAGCATTCAAGAATATTTTAAATGGGCATTGAATAAACAAAATTGGACTAACCACAACTCAAGCAAGCAGTAAAGCTAATAACCAGATACACACCAAATCTGAGTGGAAATATATTTGTATTAATGTATTTGGGCAAGTATATTTTAAACTGCTACAACAAAATTCCCAGATATTCCATAACTTTGGCCCCAAAATGATAAAATACCTTTCCATGTCTGGAATAGACTTTCCCAAATTCCATGATATTCCAGAAATTCCATGACCTGTGGGAACCCTGATTGCATGTACGGATAGATGTGTACTCTCATTAGATGATACATGTACTGTACAGTATACCTGCCTCTCTCCTCTTGCTGTTTGACCTCTGCAACCTCCCTGTAAAAAAACCCTTATTAAGTCCCTTTACGTCCACAGTTAAAGGGGAGTTCTGGCATTTTTCAACCTAAGGCCCTGTTGTCAGATGTCTTTTAAGTTCTTTCACTAGGGAAAAAAAATCACAAAAACAGAAGAGACTTCCATCGGTCATGTCCTTAATGAAAGTCCCTTTCCAGTGGCGGACAGGCAACACAAAGCAGCCCAGGGATATTCCTGTCCAGCAGCCCCGATTTGATAAGCCACATTTGGCACATTAATCGATCAGCTAAACATTAAGTAGGCTATATTAGCCTATTGTTAGTGTTATGATGTATGAAAGTACCCTTTAATGAAGCAGCTGCATAAATAAGTAAAGCTGAATTGTGCCCAGTACCAGCTGTCTAAGGCCGGCCCAGACTCTGTGTCTGTGTCCCTGTCCAGCATGCCAAGCCGAGCGGTGTAGTCCCTGGGAAGTCAGGCTACGCCTCCTGGGTCATTTAGTCAAGTCTAGTAAGGTTTATTTATAAAGCACTTTAAAAAAACAACAGCTGTTGACCAAAGTGCTGTACAATCAAAAAGTCAGGACTTGATAGCAAACAGTAATGAGACAATTAAAAAACAATATATTGGAAACATTAAGGCTGGTAAAGCTGACTGTGAGAGCACACAGAGGCACATCAGGGCTCCCGGGGTTCCGGTGTGCGTTTAGGGCCAGGAGACGCAAGTCAAGACAGACGTTTTGTAAGGTTAAGATACCGGCTGCCTCGCCCTTTGCCAACAGTTAAAGGAATCCCTTGTGTCCCATTTGAGCTGAACATGATCTGACAGGATTCATGTGACATTGGCAAAGACAGGAGCATACACACACACATACACACAGTGCTTTTACACACACACACACACACACAGACACACACTTACCCTTGTATACACATATAGACAAAGTTTCTGTCTTTTGTATGCACACACATACACACACAAGGAACAGTAATATATCAGAATTACTTGGGCTGTCAGACAGCCTGAGCAATGGCAAAGTCCAGAGAGGATTAAGACAGAAAACACACACACACACACGCTCTCCAGACATTTGTGCAGTGTCACAGTGAGAAAATGCTGAGCACAGGGCATGAGCAGTGTTCAACACCCACCAATAGAGGGCAGTATCACACCATTCACAACTTCAGTTCCACATTTACAGACAGTGGAACAGACACCATTACATCATACACCCTCCAGAATTATTGGCTAAGACTAAGGTTTAAAAAATAATTGGTGATTTATTGTAATGTAGGGTGATACACAACGATTCAACCACATTTGATGGTAGGCCCCAGAAGAAGTGGGAACAATGCCCTTGTAAATAGGCACAGTGCAATTTCAGGCAAAAACTTGAAATTTGTATTGAGAGCTATGTGGGGGAGCTTTAGAAACAGTGATATCTTGATCTTTTGTTTTACTCAGTATTTCTAGTATCCAGCACCTGTAGAATCCAATTAGGGCTTATTCGCTAACACCGCCGCGGCCATATTGTTGATATGACATTCCAGTTCTATAGGCTATTCCAAAGATCGGGCATCTATTTCGGACAGAACTGCGTGTGCTGCAAGGCTTCACGAATCACGACACACCTCACTCCAGCTGCGAGATCACAACACATGATTGGCACGTGTTCAGAACATACCACATGATTGGCACGATGTTTTCACAACATACCACATGATTGGCACAGTGTATTCACATGTCAACTTTTGTCGGCGGAAGGGGGGGAATATGTGTAGGCCAGACGACAGCCATGTTTGCGTTACAAACTAACCCCATACATTTCTATGGGAGATTCTTTGAGTGCTGGTAGAAACTCTTTCTTCCCAGTCACATGTGCAGTGGCAGGCATTTAAAACTAGCTTTCATAAGCTGCTAACGAATCCATGCCAGTCATTTCTTGCAACAAATATGGTGATCAGGTTAACTTCATCACTAAGAAGGCAATGCTGCTGCTAGTTTTTTTTGTTGAAAACATATTTATGCTGTATGTGCACGCAGACTGCAATGGGACCGCTAGTATGCACATTAAAAGCCTCTTGACTTATACATGAGAGTACTCTGCACTCATACAATAATTAAAATCATTACTGGTATATTGACGTCAGCAATCTTTTCACAGCAGTCGGCAATCACGGCAGTCTTTTCTGGCATGTAGGATCAGTAAATCCGTCTGTTGGTTGGTGTGGCCACTACTGCTTTGAGAGCTGTGGATTTCCACGCCTCACACATCCCAAGGAAATCGGAACATCAAAAACTCTGATGTCTCTCCCTTTGGGATAAGTGTGTGTGTGTGTGTGTGTGTGTGTGTGCAACTGCTACAGTTGTTAGAGAGACACTGAATTTACACAGCTTGTGTGCACCCTGAGCACAACCCACAGATCAATTAAAACGACGTGTACTGAACTGTGCACTCATTTTACACCCTGATACTGACACGCGTGCAGGCACGTCATATTCAAAAACACAGGTCCAACAGACAGATACAGAGACACAGACAAACAGAGGCCAAGAAACAGCCCTGTATATTAACTTTTAATAAATAACCATTTAGGGAGCTTTTCCACTGGGTATGAAACAGAAGCTGCTGTACTAATATATATCTAAGCCATTTGTTCAAAAACGAGAGCAGCTGCAAGAGTGGACAGGACGTATGCGAGAGTGAACGATGAGGTGTGTGTGTGTACGGGGGGTCATTTCTTCTTGCCGGCGCTCTTGCGGGCGGTGGCCTGCGCCTGGTTCTTCTCTTGCTCCATCTGGCGCAGGGCCTCGTGGGCGGCCTCCTCCTCGCGCTGCTGCGTCTCCTCCACCAGGAGGCGCTGGCGGAACTCCTCCCGCGCCTCCAGCACACGCTGCCTATGCTCCCACAGGGAGATCTGGGGGGGAGGAGGAGAGGAGGAGTGGAGGGAGAAGAACAGTGTGGGGGGGGGGGGGGGGGGGGGGGAGGAAGGAGAGGGAGAGAGATGAGAGAGAGGAGTTGAAGAGAGGGAGGAGGAGAGGGAGAAAGGAGTAAAGAAAGAGAGGAGATGGAGAGGAAAGTGGAAGAGTTTTGGATGGATGGAAGCAGCATAAATAGTTGGAGAGGGGGATAGACAGAGAGAGAACGATAGAAAGGTTGAAATAGATAAACAAAGTTATACAGCAGTGTGTGTGTGTGTGTGTCTGTGTGTGTGAGAGAGAGACCTGTATGGCATTTTCTACTAAATGGTACCTGCTCAACTCTACTTTACTCTACTGGGTTTTGGTACCAGGTGCTTCCTTTTCCACACACAAGTCACCTCATAATGTAGCTGGATGCCATAGCGACACGTCAGCCCACTACCACCGCGTCATTATCTTGAGTCACACAGTAACAACAATTGTAACAATAGCAACGATGGAGGAAATCAAGGAGATCCATTCATTCCTAGGGAGACCGTGTGGCACAGAAAGTCCTCCTGAAAGTCCTCTCAGTCGCTTTGGTACATTTCTCAGATCAGAATTGAAATTCTTAAAACTGCTTGTTCAAACTCCATATCATCTCATCTCTTGTGCACATCATAAAATCAATTTCTCCCAATATTGTACAACAGCAAATGCTTTAGTACATCCATGCAACTGATTATGTACAAATGTTTGCTGTTTTTTACATTTTCAATTGCTACTGTCATGTTGGTAAACATGCACTGTTTCAATTTGAGAAATGCACAAAACGACTGAGAAAAACTGTAACGTTAACTATTGTCGTGCTAGGACTGCTAGAAGGGTTGAGGCAAGATGAGCAGGTACCATTTAGAGGATTCTGCCAATGGATCTGGATATGGCACCTCTTTGCTGTTTGTGAGGGCATGTGTAAATGCGTGTGTGTGTTTGTGTGTGTGTGTGTGTGTGATGTCGTAGAGCTGGATCTGGTGCCTCCTTGATGTTTGTGAGGGTATGTGTAAATATGTGTGTGTGTGTGTGTGTGCGTGGGCGAGAGACCTGTATGGCGTCATAGAGCTGGATCTGGCGCCTCTTGAGCTGGCGTCGTGCGGCCCGCTCCTGCTGTCGCCGCTCCAGAACCATGTCGCGCTGCAGACGAAACTCTTGGATCCGCTCGGAACGCTCCACCCGCTGGCGCTCTGCAATGGCCTCATCCTTCAGGAGGGGCTGCGAACGAGTGCGCCTAGAGAGAGAGAGAGAGAGAGAGAGAGAGAGAGAGAGAGAGAGAGAGAGAGAGAGAGAGAGAGAGAGAGAGAGAGGAGAGAGAGAGAGAGAGAGAGAGAGATATTTAACATGCCTTCTTCACCATTGTCTAGTCTCTCTACACGCAAAGATACACATAACATTAAAACCTTCATCCTACAAATGTTACACTAGTACATGAGTAAGAAAAAAACAGTCAGATACAGAGAGAGAGAGAGAGAGAGAGAGAGAGACCTTATGTACGGTGTGTAGTCCATGGGAGCAAACTGAGCAGCATTGAAGAGATTCATATCTTGGAAATCGGGAGACTGCTGGAAAACTGACACACACACAGACACAAACACATAGTAAGTTTTATTTTAGCAAAGCTGACAGCGCCCTCTTGTGGTGTAAGTCCTGCATGTGAGCAGAGTTCCATGCCTGAGTGCTTGCATCATCTCCTAGTCCCTAAGTGTTTTGTCCAGCACCCCCATGTCCCGGTGACTCACCCGTGATCTCCCTGCACCCCACATCCCCATCGCTGACCTCGACTAAACCCACTGACACATGATTTATGGTGTTCTGTGCGGGTGCCTGGGTGGCTTGTGAAATGTCTGGCTGCCTGTCTTGGCAGTGGATATGTGTGTACCTGTGTGTGTGAGTATGTGATTTTGTGTGTGTGTGTGTGTGTGTGTGTGTGAGTTTGTGTATGTACGAGATCATGTGTGTATGTGCGTGTGTGCTTGTGTGTGTGTGTGTGTGTGTGTGTGTGTGTGTATGTTTGTCCATATGTCTGTTTTTGGAAGTGCATATGTGTATGCATGTATTCGTGTGGGTGCCAATATAGTCAGCAGTGTTGAGCTGTGAAAGGTTTTTTTCGTTTGTTTTCACGGTATGTTCCCATCAGGAACACAGAATGGCACACGATGGATGTAAATAGAAATGACCAGCGGTGGGTAGAGTACTGAAAATCTATACTCAAGTAAAACTGCAATTACTCCCTTCAAAAATTACTTGAGTAAAAGTAAATATTATCATCTGAGAAATCTACTCAAGTAAAAGTGAAAAAAGTACTTTGTTAATAAATTACTGAAGTAACAAGTAACTTTTTTTTTTTTTTTACATTTTTATATTTTTGATGGCCCTTTAAAAGTAGGCCTATCCTTTACGCCTTTTCTCCTTTGTAGGCTAATCATATAGGCAAACATATTTTAACAGCCCATTACAAATATATTTTGTTTACAGTAATATACTTTAATATTATCTGACACACTTGTGTAGGCTATCTTGTCATAGCCAGAATAAGCATTAAGTGGCTACGCGAAAACTTCCAAATCCATTGCCAGCTGATTCTTCTGCTTTGCATTGACTGCATTTGATTGATGATGAAGTCTGGTTATAACTTCACCATACAGAACATACATGTACATATGTAACAAAAAAAACAAATATTATGGGTAGACCTACAACTTTGCAACATTGAGGCTACATAAACGAATGCTAGGTTTTTTTCTAACTTGTGTGTGGGTAGTAGCGTGCGGTGACCATACATTTTGGTTTGGCAGAAAGCCTTGTCTGTTTTTTTTTAATAGCCTATTATTTTGGGCTGCACTTTTATCCACGTCAAACTTTAGCATGTCAACGGACAAGTAACTGGCAGGTTGACTGCGTCAGCTGATGGCTCTGACAGTCAGCCGACCCCTTCAACAAGCAACTGACCTCAACCTTGCCAAATGTAAACAAAATAATCCATACAAAATAAACATTTAAAACATAGGGCTTGTTTAAATGCCCACAAGCAAAGCGGAGAAGCTGCTTTTATCACAGAAGCTATGGAACACCCTGCCTCTGTACATTACATGTAAACAGGCCAATTCTGTAAACATCTTTAAAAAAAGACCTGAAAACATACCTGTATATGAGAGCTTTTAGTTAACTGACTTTTATCTTATAGCATTATTTTTTCATCCTACTGCTATTTACAGGGTCTATTTTCACTGCATTAGTAATGCAATTCTCATTTTTATGAAATTCAAAATCTCTGATGTTTCATTTATTGTTTTGTTTGTTTGTATTATTAAAAAAATAAACCTATTATTGTGTTAAATGCTCCAAATGTAAAGCACTTTGAGCTGCATGCTGTGTATGAAAAGCGCTATACAAATAAAGCTTATCATTATTATTATTATTATTATTAATAATAATAATAATAATAATAATAATAATAATAATAATTGATTGTTTATAATTGATAATAATTGATTGAATCAATAAAATTGATAATAATTGATTGAAAACAACACAAACTGTGTTGTCCCTATCTGGACATAGAGATGTGTTAAAAAAAACAACACAAGTTGTGTTATTTTCAACAAATATTGTGTACACTCTTGAAATGAATAACAAAAGCAATGTGTTGGAAACAACACAAACTGTGTTGTCCCTATCTCGACATAGATATGTGTTAAAAACAACGCAAGTTGTGT
>NC_055962.1:13766125-13771125 GCF_018492685.1 Alosa sapidissima
GGACCAATCCCTGAATCTGAGCCCTCTAAATGTGAATTACCGTTTATGTGCTTAATAGTAGTAAGATCAAACAAAATGATATTAGATTAGATTAGATTAGATTAAACTTTATTGTCATTTAGCAGAGTACAGGTACAGAGCCAATAAAATGCAGTAATATCTCTGAACAAATGAAGGGAATATCTCTGCGTGAGAATGTCTAATGAATATGGCTAACACAAGGCTTTGAACATGTGCACACTGAGATCTGAGATGTTGTGAGCACATTTCTCAGCGGGGCTTAGGCAAAGCCATCCCAGGCAAATAGGAGATAAGTGGGGTAAGGGTAGAAAGGGAGTGTTTGAGGCTGTAGGGCTGAACCTTTTTTGCTTCGCTGGTTATTCAGTTTTGCCTTCCCAGACAACTAAAAAAGGGTGCACATACCCACTGTGAAGTCAAACTCTATTTAGGACAGTTTGGGAATAATGGGAAGAAAGCTGCATGGGGAAAAAGAGAAAACAGTGGTGATTTCACTTTCAGTCAGGTTGGCGGAGAGGAATCCGCTGAGGCAATCAATCAAATCTCCTCCCATTGTGTTCAGTCCGCAACGTTAACACAAGCGATGCAGCTCCAAGGCACAGGTGGTTAATTAAATATTAAGCGGGAGTGAATAGTGGAGACACGACAGCAAACGATAGAGCAGACGCTGACAAATGCAAAGCAAACGCGTTACCTGCGTATGTTCACAAAGTTCTGTGCAATCTGGGACATTTAAAAGCTGGAGAGACTGACGTTTTTTCACCTGGTGAAAATGAGTGTTCATAACTGCTGAATGTGAAGTGACTGCATATGCCTGCCTCTGAATTCAAAGAAAATAAAAGAAACAAAAAGAGGAAACAACTGGCCCCAGCTGTGGCGTAACTGGCTGGGGCACCTGCACCGTACGCCGGCAACCCGGGTTCGATTCCCGCCCCGATCAAACCCCTGCTCTGTCTCCCATTCGCTTCCTGTCACTCTCCACTGTCACTGTCATTAAAGGAGAAGTTTGGTGTGAAATTGACCTTAGCTTTACATTACATTACATTACATTTGGCTGACGCTTTTTAACCAAAGCGACTAACAACATGGTAAACAGTAAGTTTTAGAACAATTCTCACAATTTTAGGACAGTTTAAAAAAACACATTAGAGTACAGTAAGAATAAGTGCGTCGGTGAGTGCTGTATTTTAACAGTTACTTGTCAGTTTAAACGGCTGGTGAGTGCTAGGATCAGTAAGACTTGTTGTAAGTGTTGCTATGAGAGTAGATGTTCTCTAAAGAGCTGGGTCTTCAGGAGTTTTTTGAACGTGGAAAAGGATGTCCCTGCCCTTGTAGGAACTGGCAGTGTGTTCCACCAACGAGGAACAACAGACTTAGCTGTACTAAAAAATGTTGCCTATGCAGCTAAATCGCTATTTTTATTTTGCAATCTGTTCCCCTGTCCTTCCTGTTCGTTCGTGCTCGGCAGTCGACTGATCGCGACTTCCTTACAAGATGGCGGCCAGCGGAGAGATTCTCTGAAGGTACTGCTTGTATAAACAGTCTTTTTTAATAAACTTCCTGCGCACTTCCAAAGTTCTCAGTATCTCGTTTTAAATGTCAGGACCCTCAGAAGTCTACCAATGCAGTGTGGAGTTACTTGGAACATTTTTAATGGTGTAAAAATAGCGATTTAGCTGCATAGGCTACGCTATGCCCCCACAGCTAGCTGAAAACCTAATGCAAGCTCGGCGAAAAACGGCGCAATTCGGAATACTAGGGGGTGACCGAAGGTGCCTATTGGACACATGTAAGTACTCTGCAACATTTTTTAGTACAGCTAAGGTCAATTTCACACCGAACTTCTCCTTTAAAGGCATAAAAAAAGGCCAAAAAAATATACAAAAAAAAAAAAAAACTACAAAAAAAAAAGAGGAAACAAACTTGACACACATGCACAAACACACACATACACAGGGGTGTAGTGGTAAAATAAGAGGTGGGTAAACTATGAATTCTGGGATCACAGTAAGGTGGACTGCGCCATGCGGTATTTCAAAAAAGGCATTCAGAATAGTGGTGTCAACAATAATCGATTCGGCGATGCATTGCAATGCGGGGCATGCACGATTCAGCATCGATGCGGCAACGTGCCATAATCGATTATGTCACTGTTTATTTTCTGGCCTTGAGTGGACAATAAAGTTGTGAAGTTTCAATTACTTCTGGGGGCATTTCCGGAACAACGTTGTAATGGCATGCGCAGCCTGTAGCTACATGCTAAGCGGCAGCACTAGCTAGCATAACAACAACACTAAAGAATCAAGATGACGAAGGGAGATGACCATGATAGACGGGTAATTAAAAACGCACCCAAAGCTTGGAAAGCGGACGTCTGGGCACATTTCAGATTCTAGCCTACTAATTTAATGGGAAACTAGACAAGACGTACGCGGTGTGTAAAACCTGACACACTGACATCAAGCACGTTGTTAATACAACTAACTTCACGAACCATGTTGATCGTTGGCATCCTGAGTTGGCTTTGTTACTGTGTGTGCAGTATGTGCAGGGTAGGAATTTCACAACGGCCATGGCCATCGTTGCCCCTTTGAAAATCAGAGGTTTACAGGCCACGGTGGCCTTGGTGCCCCCTTCTTTCAATATTCTGTTCTGCGTCCGACTAATAACGTTAACGATTTTTATGTAGCCTATGGACTGTCAAAAATAATCTAAGCATTCACAGCGCAAATTAATTTAGTCTTACGCAATGGAGAAAGTGACAGTGCACGGGAAGAAAGAAAGTGCGTCCAAATTCACCCATTCTTCTCAGTTGAACTACTCGCGAACGAGCCTACTCATCACACAGACAGCACAAGTAGCCTATCACATCACATGAAAGAGCTCTTGTTATGTGTTGAACCCTTCGTTCAACACATAACAACCATATATAAGAATAAACAGCTGACCTTACCAAACAGAAAGGTGTAAAGCAGTCCCCTGTACAGTTAGCCATTCCATAGTAATCAAGTTCTGACTTTGCAGCAAATTTCGACATGCATGGATGTCTCCAAATTTGGGCTTTAAGTTTTACAATGTGTTTAAATTATTCTACATGATTTCATAATGGGCCAAATACAAAATAAATGTTACAAATATCGCCTAGATATCGGTAAATCAGAGGACAGCTGACTAAGAGTTTGCGAAAGTGGCCTTAATGATCACAAAATGCTAAGCATGCATCTATGCTATTAGAGTTTCTTAAAACTGAGCTGTGCTTAAATTGTTCAATACATGATTTCATAACAGGCCAAATATAAAATAAATGTTAAATATATCCTAGATATCTAAATATTAGATGATCAGATGATTTACAGTTCTATGTAATATGCCATGTTTCATGTTTTTGTAATGTTTCATAGGCTACAGTGACTTTGATCATTTTTATAGCCTACTACTGTATAGTTAACTTTGGCCTTGGTGCCCTGACATGTGGCCTTTGTGCCCCCCACCAAATATGCCCAACTGAAGGCCAAGTAGCTTTGCCCCTAACGTGGTGAAATTCCATGATTTAATGACATTTATGTCAAAGATACAGGAGAGTGATAATACACACATAGCAGCCAATAAAATCTGTTCAATATCTGACTGCTTGTATTGCCTCATGACCTCAAAATTTGCCTTGTTGTGTGCAGTAGAATTTTGATGCATCGCAATGCATTGCAATGCATCATAGAATCGAATTGAATCGAATCGTTACCTGGTGAATCGTAATCAAATCGAATTGTGAGGGCAGTGCCAATGCACACCCCTAATTCAGATTCATGTTTGATGATGGTGGAGGTTATTGTCCAATGTGTATAACAATACCAGTGGTATTAAATGGTTCCTAGAGTGTTGACGAGTATACATATTGTGAATGTGGATAATACAGTGTTATTTTTAAATGTTAAAAGTTGCAATTGGTGAATAAACTCTTTTGAGTGGTGGATAAACTCTGTTTCTGATATTTCAGGTGGATAAACAGCATTTACTTGCATTTAGCCTCCACTACAGCCCTTCTCACACACACAAACACACATGCAAACATACTCCCTCTCTCTCTCTCTCTCTCTCTCTCTCTCTCTCTCTCACACACACACACACACACACACACACACACACATACTTGCTCTAGCCTGGATGCAGGTTTGGCCACTGGTTTTTCTTTCTCCTTATCCTTCTCCTTGTCCTTCTCCTTCTCTTTGGTCTTGCGGCTGGACTTGGGCGTGTTCGACTTCTGCCCGTCGTTACTCGATTGGTCAGTGCTCGAGGGCGCCGTTACCTCCTCCGGCTTGTCTCCGCCCACTGTGGTGAAAGGAGAGACTGAAGACGACATATGCGAGTCACATGACCCGGAAATGCATCATGTGACAGGAAGTACAAAGCATGTAAAGATAAACAACAGTAGATTCACATAATGGCTCCCTCAACACTAACTCATTAATGATGAAATTGAGCAAATGATGATCACAGTGAAATGTGTCTCTAAATCCCTGAATAAAACCTCCTGTGGACTGGATAGCTAACACACACACACACACACACACCACACACACACACACACACACACACACACACACACACACACACACACACTCAAAGTCTTTAGCTTTTCCCATGTACCAGTACTCTCTTTTACCACCAGAGGGCAGTATCACTCCATACAAATCCAGTCCACTCTCATCAGAGCACAAACAATGCCATCTAAGTGCAATGCCCCAGGTCCTCTCTCTCTCCCTCTGCTCTCTCTCTCTCTCTCTCTCTCTCTCTCTAACACACACACACACACACACACACACACACTAATACATACACTCACACACATGCACACGCTTAAAAATAGCCTCTCCGTGCCTTTCTGAACTGTTTCTCCATTAAGTAGTCCTTCAAATTCTAACAATTGTTATCATAGTAAGTAAGGGATAATGTATAGAATGCTGGTCATTGTGTAAGGGATAATG
>NC_055962.1:13776125-13781125 GCF_018492685.1 Alosa sapidissima
TTTATATAATTTACTATGTGCATCTATTGTCCAATATGCAGCACAGCAAATTAAAGTTAATCCACTGCTTTACATTTTGCATACCAGTTGTATCTAAACCAACCAAAGCTTGACTGAAACATTGTAAAACCATTTTTAAATGAATTTAAATGACAGGTCCTCCTCGCATGATCCTGCTGAAAACTGCTGGTTTCATCTCAGCACACACGTATTATGAACGCACGTTTTTTTTATGTAGCCAGTCGCATTCAAAAAATATGCGGTTATAGTTCACAACTTTTGCGAAGTAGGCCTAGCCTACTGGGAAACACTGGCAAGCAAGCTGCTGACAGATATTACAGGTAGGCTATTATAACTTAGACAGATATTTTCTTCCCTAGGCTAGGCCAGCAACACACGCTGGAAAGATGCAAACAGATCAACTTAACATATACAGTATTTCCTCCTGATTGCGAAGCACTGCACATAATTTGACCAGCAGTCTTTGCGTCCATAGTTTGTGAAACGATGCTGCGTCCGAGCAATGATTTTAGATGCCAAGCGCAACTCCAAAAAAGAGAACAAATGAGCATCCGGCTTGAGGCTGCGCCGGACGCCGGACAGGGCTTTTAAAATCCATATGTCCGCCTAACTTCGAACGTATGGCCAACCTATCGCTCTTTCTCCCGCTCATTCTACCGTAGGCTTCCTCATTCCACGTAGGCTACCTGTATATCTCTCTGGCCTCAGCTACACCACGAAAACATCAGGCATATTATTTTGTACATAGGCCTACTGTATTATTACCGTTTTCACACCTTTAACCACACCCATGAAAAACATCTTCACTCTGCAACCACTACATTTCCTCCCGTAGCCTAATAGCCTTGTCACGAAACTGGATTGAGACATCACTCGCTCTCTTGCACTTGCTGGCGGTCCCATACGCACATTTAATACCTCTCGAAAATTCAGTTGTATTTAAGACTGTTTAAGGATCTGCGGGAACCCTGCTTTCTGAATGAAATAGTCTGACCTTCTCCATGAATTTTAATTCTATGAACTATGCGCTTTTTCGTTGGTGTTCAGCCATTTCTTCTTCAGGTCGGCGGACTGGGAATCGAAACTAGGAATCGAAATGTAAACTTTTTAACGATTCTGGCAAAGATAGTCCCGGTTCCAACCAATACTCGATATTCGATACCCAAGCCTAGTGAGGACCCATGTGATGTGTGGTTTGTAGGGTTGGGTATCGTTTGGGTTTTATCCGATACTGGTGCTAAATCAATACTTTTAAACGGTGCCAGTGCCGAAACGGAGCCTGAACCGGTACTTTGTTTTTAAAATGTTTTAAATTAAAATGGTCTAAAGCATGAATTGTTTTTTTATTATTGATAAGACAAATTTGAACATGAAATTGAACTGTTATATTCAATTTACTATCAATATCTCATTGCTGCTACGAATAATACATTTAAATGTTAAAACAGCTTGCCATGCATGCACACTCAATGGTAGGCTAAAGCTCTGCTTTCTAGTTTATCCAGTGTAGTCGGTTTGCCATTAGGTATGTTAAAACCGCTTTCCATAAAACTGCCAGGTCATGGACAACGGCATTTGTAAGCAAGCTAATCTAACTCTACTTTACAGTTAATTCAGTGTGTTCCGAAATGCTTCAAGACATGTCATGTCTTAACCCATAACACGCAATAGTTTTGAACATGTTAGGCTACATGTCGGTGTTGAAGTGTTTAGATTCCCAACGCTAGCCTAGTAGGCTTTTTAACAGCAACTATGATTATGCGCTAACACCAGTCAGCTGAGTTTAATTAGCGATAACGTACGGAGATGGTTTCGTAGCCTCTTTGACAGCTCAGTGACATCAGGTATGTAACCTACATATTTATGTTTTTGCCAGCTAACTTTTAACATGATAAGTTTTCACCTTACAACTTTGCTGATAACATTTCAAATCAATGCCAGTTAGCGCATTAGCAAGGATATTGTGTAACATATAGGCTACTGTTGATGTTGTTTCATAGCCTTTTGCTTGTGTGTAGTTAGGCCCACTGCTGCCTATGTGGTGCACCCCTCTGGTTTATACAGTGTTTATGTTAGCTAACTGTATATGGATGTGTTGCTATCAGAGCAAGACGTTAGAGATGGCACATGACATGCAGTGATGCCTCGTATAAAAAAAAAAAAAAACGCTATTTAACCCATTCGCGCTGGATGCTGCCCGACGCAACATTCTATCTCCCGCCGGTTGCTGCATAGCGCAACATTGAATCTCCCGCTGGTTGCTGCGTAGCGCAGCAATCTTTTTATTTCATGTTTCTAGGTGTACAGCGGCTTAGATATTAAGGTTTTGGTAGACGTTGACAACCCTCAGGAAATAAGGTTATTTAGGCTAAAATGCCATAGGATTTTATAGGCGTTTTTAGCAGGCATTTTAGGAGTAAATGGTTTAAGCACCGAAATGAGGCACCGAAATCCACGTTGTTATTCGATGCAGTTACTACCGTTTGCGTCGGCACCGGTGCCATATTAGAACCGTGTTTTGGTGCCCAACCCTAGAGGTGTGTATGATTAGGGCATTGTGAGGACCCAGGCATAAAAAAAAAAAAAATGGGTTCCGGTTTCCGACCGACCCTGTCAATTTATGTGCGACCCAAATGTATTATGAGCTTGGGGAAGAAATAACACTAAATAGTCTAGGCTACAATAAATAAATCCACAAATAAAAGGTGAACTATAATTACATTAATTACCCCTTGCATTATGTATAGAGATGAGCGTATTCTCTCTTTTTAAAAAGCTAACAAACGAAGTAGCCTAGTGCACATATGTTCACGAAGATGATTGTTTTCGTCACTTACCAAGGCACCGATTAGCCTACTACTAGGCTATTTGTTATGTTCGGAGTAGACAAATGAATGTGAACGTGAAGTAACAGTCGGAATCACCCACCACAATATTAATAACATCTTCAATTCATCTTTCTGTTACAATCAGTCCCTCCAGGAATTGGCGATGTTGCGATCGCAACGCAAATTCAGCAAATCCCAGCAAATCCCAGCGAATTCTGGGCGTCCTCGCAATTTTGTCCAAACACCGCAACTTTTTCTCAAATTTGACCAATCATCAGTTTCCCCGTGAAATTTCACCTACCACAACAGTCCCTCGCACAGAATATTGAGCCAGATGCCACACTTACTTCTGCAGACACCAAAGACTGCCCTATAACGTGTTCGTTCCTCTGCAGTTTTGATGACAATAAATAGAAGGCTAACGTTAATGATTTGCTTACTTGCATCTCTCAACCTGGTGTTGCTAACCTACCTAGGCTATGAAAGTAAGTTAAGGGCAATTCCACGGAAAATTGACTTTTCACATCCATAACTCCAGTGAAATGCCTCGGTATTTGTATGATGTGAATGATAACATTCATTTTTTGTGCGTTTTTTCTCATGTACATTCTTCAGCCAAAAATAGCAAATGCTCAAATTTCATGTAATCATTTACATCATACCATACCATCACGTTTTATTGGCGTTATGGATGTTACAAAAAACATAATTTTCCATAGAATTGCCCTTAATTAAGGCCTACTTGGTTAACTGACATTTGAGTAGGCTATGCAACCCATTGGCAAACGTTTACCTGGAGATGTCCTTTTAGCTTATGTCATGTTTGCTAGCTTGTGGGCTTAGTTTGTGTAGTGCTACCAAAATCATAGAAATTAATAAAATTGCAAGACATTTACCTCTTCTATGATCCAAGAATGATTTCATTCAAGTTGTTTTTTAACATTTATTTTAACTAAAGACATAGAAGACATTCCCAATTGCATCCACATATCGTAATGCACTATGCAAAAAGTGATTTACACTCGTAGCCGAACACAGTGAGATGCAAGCCTTCCAATCCACTCAGAAATGTAATTAGGCTACTCTCATGTCCTTAAAGGGGCAGGCAGTCAATTAGACATACACCACCACTGTAATGACATTAAAGAGAAGTGTAGTCAAATAGTTTAAAGGGGCACCAGGCAACATTTTCGTGTTAATTAATCATCTTCGTAAGTCGGTATATGGTTAAATGACTCATTACGGGGCGAATGAAGGCTCTCTCGTCCGCCCCTACTGCCTGTAGGAAGAATATCCCACTTGCAAGTTCGGTGTATCCTACCCTCCGACCTTCAGTCTCACAAAGTCTCAGACATCGCGAGAAGCAGGATCAGTTTACAACCTGCATTCCCAGCACAGAGGCAGGCTAACGAAACGCTAGCGATTGTTGCAAACGTGTGTATAATGGCAGAGCCGGCGAATAAGCAGCGAAAACCCTTGACGGAAGATGCAAAGAAAAGGAAAAGAGCTTCAGACTGAGCGAGGGCTCGCACACGTACAGACGGTAGGGGGAGCTTCGTAGAGAAAAAGCATCAGGCTTACCTGTTATCCCTTTAAATCAATATGAAATTACTAGATACTTACTTGGCTATTAGTAATTATGCAGGCCACAGACTATGAATTATTAAAAAGATATGAACTTAATATGAATGACAAAATATATGAATGTATTGGAACATATGACATGACGCCATCTTTTTAGGGGACTGTCTTTTTTGGAGCATTTACACAAATAAAGTAGGCCTACTTTGATTTTCTGTTTGTTTTACTATTTACCTTTACTTTTCTTTTTTAATAAGCATCAACATGATCAGTGTGATTTTGGTCTTACTAACCTTAATTGCCCTCAATTTAAAAAAAAAAAAATCACAACTATTTTTGCAATTTTCACTTCCTCCCGCAATTTCTCCGCAAGAAACAGCTAAAAACAATCTAAAAAAATCCTTGCAAAATCCTGGAAGGACTGATTTCCTACCTATCCCTTGCTGCCACTGGGGGGAAAAAAATCCCTACCGACCCATTACCTCAACTGACAACCAACAGGAATCAAAGTTTTTTTTTTTTTTTTTTATGCCCCATGTGATGTGTGGTGTGTATTTGTGGTGTGTATGA
>NC_055962.1:13793625-13806125 GCF_018492685.1 Alosa sapidissima
GTATTAGGTAACTTCACAGGTCATCTGTTAACATTCAATGTAAACTTGTTGTTGAATAAGCTGTATCGCTGTGTGGGGCGGAAGCTGCACTGAATACAACAGGAAAGCCCTGCAGCGCATAGTGAACACAGCTGGAAGGATTATTGGTGCTTCACTCCCCTCCCTGAAGGACATTTACACCACCCACCTCACCCGCAAGGCGACCAAAATTGTGAGTGATGCAAGTCACCCCGCTCACAATCTGTTCGATCTACTGCCCTCTGGGAAGAGGTACAGAAGCCTGCGCTCCCGCACTACCAGACTCACCAACAGCTTCATACACCAAGCTGTAAGGATGCTGAACTCTCTCCCTCCTCCACCCTCAGCTACATAACATCCTGGACATTGGACCCACAATGGCCGCGTGCACTACTCCACTTGCACACTTGCACACTTGTACACTTTACAACTTGTTGTTGTTGTCCTGAAAACACAACACTTCTGCTGCTCTTACATAACTTGCACCACTATGTCACTTTCTTTCTTACTTAGGTCAAACAGAACTACCCAAGCCTTTTATTGGCCTGACTTTGCACTAGTATTTTATTGACTGTCTATGCACAATTTCAACCAAAGTTTGCTGCTCTTATTTTTTTTCATTATTATATGTGCCCTCTTATTTACTTACTTTTTTGTTTACTTGAATGTTATGTTTGTCTGTGGACTTAAATTGGTAAAATATGTCTTGTCTTCACCGTGGGATAGTGAGAAACGTAATTTCGATCTCTTTGTATGTCTGGAACATGTGAAGAAATTGACAATAAAGCTGACTTTGACTTTGACTTTGACTTTGAAGTAACTTACCTTCACTATCACATTAACCAAACCCAGCCTTCACCATAACTTATGTCAACAGATAACATAACATAACATAACATAACATAACATAACATAACATAACATAACAGTATCAACAGATAGTCTGTTGATAATCTAAGCATCTACAGATTATCTGCGAAATATCCAAGTAAAGTGTGAACTAGTATGATAGCATTACATGGCAGGAGGGGTTACTGAAAGCACTGGGTAAAGTGTGGTATAGTGTTAAGGTGGGCAGACATTGTGATGTTTCTTAGATGCGTACAACATGGAAATTCACAGGACACATTTCAACCGGTCAGCACTGCTGTGTGGCAGCTGCTCACACTATAACACGGCCAACAGAACATAACTGACAGACCAGAAATCCAACCTGATGGGCCGGGGGTGGACTGCTGATTGGTACATCTACATCTAATCAGACACTGTTGAGCCCAGCTCAAACAGCACAACAGGCTAGATTTGAAAGAATTGATTGATTGATTGATTTTATTCAACCCTTTTCGTTATAAAAAATGATACAGCTTTGCACCATACATTAAAAAAACTAAAAGTCAGGATAACACAATAAAGCCCTGGGGCTTATTTTCATTGTGGTGTAGAAGCTACTGGTAAATAAGTGAATGAGTGAGTGAGTGAGTGAGTGAGTGAGTGAGTGAGTGAATAAATAAATAAATAAATAAATAAATAAATAAATAAATAAAGCATCAGTCTGTCTATCTATCTATCTAAACAACAATCAAGAAATGTGTCCTATTTTAAACTTTGACAGGGCCAACTGAATTGAGGTTCAAATGAAACAGCTTGGCTCTGGGTGGACATGGACGGTGGTCTTACTGGAAGCAGTGTGTGAAGTGTTCCAGAGGCACCCACGTCTCCTGCAGAGCCGGCTTCTCAGACACACACACGGGCGGAGGGGTGTCCACTGATGTGGACTGGGTTTCACTCGCCGTCTGGTCTAAGACACACACACACACACGGACACACACACACACACACATACAAAGGTAAATACACACACAATCAGGGGTTTTAATGACAGATTAATAGTCACTCACCATGTGTAATGCTTTTTCTCTTTCCCTCAGAAACTCAGACACACAAACACACACACACCAAAGTAAAAGGAAATACACACATAATTGGGCTTGTTACTTCTTGGACAGCTTGATGATTCACCATGTCTAATACTTTCTTTCTCTCTCACACACACACACACACACACACACACACATTCAAAACACAAACACAGTGACACAAACCTACATAAAGTTCAAAACACACCAAATTAGGGGTTATTTCTGTGACAATTTCTGTGACTCACTATGTCCAATACTTTCTCACACGTTTCCTCTCCCTCTCTCTCATACACACACATAAATACACACACAGCACACACACACTCATGAGAGTGTTACTTCTGACACTCTGATAGCATTGAGATTCTTCTCGCCATCTCCTGCTTAGCGAACAGCACACACACACACACACACACACACACACACACACACACACACACACACACACACACACACACACACACACACACACACACACAAACACACACACAAACACACAAAGAACCACAAACACATGTACACATTCCAATAAATCAGACTTGTGTGAGAGAGGGAGAGAAAGAGATAAAGAGTGTGTGTGTGTGCGTGTTTGTGTGACTGGCAGTGGTACGTGAGATGGTGTGGAGGGTCTTGATCAGTGTGCAGGTGTTACTAAGCAACAGAGAGA
Organism: Alosa sapidissima; assembly: GCF_018492685.1. Taxonomy (NCBI): domain Eukaryota; kingdom Metazoa; phylum Chordata; class Actinopteri; order Clupeiformes; family Clupeidae; genus Alosa; species Alosa sapidissima. The sequence continues at coordinate 13,796,230 of NC_055962.1, forward strand.
TGCCTAAGGAGTGGGTAATGGCCTAGTCATGATCAGGCATAAGTGCCAATTCACTCTTACAAACACACTCTAATGAGACACAAAAGTGTGTGTGTGTGGGTGGCACCAGGGGTTTTTCTGAATGTGCATCTGTGTGTGTGTGTGTGTGTGTGTGTGTGTGTGTGTGTGTGTGAGAGTGAGAGTGTGTGTCTGTGAGGTGTCAATGGGAGTTTTTTTGAGTCTTCATGTACATCCCTTGTTTGTGGTGTGGGTGTGTGCTTGTGTGTGTGTGTGTATGTATGTGTGTGTGTGTGTGTGTGTGTCTGTGTGCGTGCTCGTGTTTATGTGTGTTTTGTGTGTTTCACAGAGAAAAAAATGGGGTTTGTGCTCGCTGGTACTCTGCACAGCTCCTAACAGGTCCACTGGCAGCTAATATAAGGTGTCAGGGAAGCCCGTTAGAGCAATGCAAATCAGGACTGTGCAGGGGCAGGAGCGCTTCAGCAGGAACAAACAGCTGGCGGCGTCAGTAGCACTCACACACACTTTAATTGGACATTTTCAATTCAATTCAACAGTTGCTTTATTAGCACGACCGTGCCACAGTGTTTCCAAGTCTAGTGTGAAGAGTCTCTCTCTCTCTCTCTGTCTATCTCTCTCTCAAATTCAAATGAGCATGACTGTTTAGATACAGTATTGCCAAAGCCAGTGTTACAGATAACACAGTAGAGTCACAAAAGAAAGAAAATAGACATACAGCAATGCAGGTGAACACAGAATCAACAATAGCATATGAGTGAGTGTGTGTGTGTGTGTGTGTGTGTGTGTGTGTGTGTGTGTGTGTGTGTGTGTGTGTGTGTGTGTGTGTCTGCGTGCGTGTGTGGTTCCGTGAGTACATATATATGTATATATTTGTGCACAGGAACATGTATGTGTCTGTTAACAAAGACAGGTCTTTTTTTTTCTTTTCTATACCATGTCCCTCATGTTGTGACATTTTAAGACATGTTATGCTGCCAGGGCAGCAGAGGGCCCTTCTCCAAGAAGTATGACCATTTTATTATTGTCTTCAATGTCTATATTTTTGGCAGTGAAGAAGAAAGTGCTCCTCTGTCTCAACCTCCTCTGCCCAACAGTGACCACATAATCTTTGTTCTCTTGGCAGCCAGGTTTTTCTGTGTCTGCCTGTATCTATTGCTAGGTTGTGGTCACTAAGCCTGTACTTGGTCAGGATGTGCCTCTGCTTCGTATCTCTGACAGAGATGAGATATTCAGCCAATACGTATTCTCTTTTTAGGATCAGATAGGAATTCATTCTTCTTTCCAATGATCTAAATAATCTTCTTTTGCTTGATTCATTATTTTGTTGACTCTAGTTCAGGGGTGTCAAACTTATATTAGGCAGTGGGCCGGATTTGTTGGAATGAGACCTCATTATGACGGTGACGTCATACCCATGAATGGGTATCAGTGTTGTTTGGTGATATACTCCTTTACTATACCCACTTGAGAACAAACAAGTACAAATAATCTACTACCATCATATCCTGCTCTTTCTCTCTTGAAACACCCTACTTCCATGTCAGTATTTTTGACCTCTTCCTCCTGACGATGGTTTGTAGTGCTACTTTTAATCAATTTATCACAGAAATTGCTTATCACAAATTGTTGAAGACAACTAAATGTGAATATCTTATCTAACTAACTTATCTTATTATTCTTTCTAATTTCCCCCCTCCTACCCAAAACATCTGGTGGGTATGAAAACCTCTGGCGGGCCTGATCTGGCCCCCAGGCCTTATGTTTGACACCCCTGCTCTAGTTGATGTATGGGAAGCAGCGCTGGCCTGAGCTTGATCTTTGTTAGTTTTTGTTATTGAGTTAGTTAACTTCAGTACCAGCTGGCTCAGAGGACTCTTTTCAGGGATCAGCTTCTGGGTTTTCAGTGCCTCAAAATGGAGGGAGTTTTTGGGACTGCTGTTCAAGTGCATCCAGAACTTTTTTGAATACGTAATGCCAATGGAAAGCGGCCTAATTCTGCCTTACATGCATTGTTGGGTGTTTTTGTTTAAACTTTTAATATTGTTCGGCAGAATTCTGCATGTAGGGCTTCAGTTGGATGCTTGTCCCACTTTGTGTAGTCGTGCATACTGAGTGGACCCCAAACCTCACTTCCATACAGCGCAATAGGCTGGATTATGCTGTCAAATATTTTGCACCAGATTGTAATTGGAATGTTTATTTTGTGAACATTTCTTTTTATAGCATAGAATCCTCTTCGGGCTTTTTCTTTTAGTGCATTCACTGCCATGCTGAAACTTCCTGATGCAGTAAGTGCTAGACCAAGGTACGTGTACTGCATTGTGTGCTCTAGGGTGGTGCTGCCTAGACTGAACCTGTATCTGTGTTCCTGACACCTGGGCTTTTTTTGGAAGATCATAACTTTGGTCTTTGTTGGATATACTGCCAGGGCCCAGGACTGGCAGTACTGCTCCAGCTGATCGAGGAGCTGTTGCAGTCCCTGTTGTAAGGGCGACACAAGAACCAAGTCATCGGCAAAAAGCAGGGATTTGACCTCCGTTTCTTGGAGTCTGAGTCCAGGGGCTGTAGAATGTTCCAACTGCACCGCTAACTCATTGATGTAAATATTGAATAATTTTGGACTCAGACTACAGCCCTGCCTCACTCCTCTATTTTGAGTGAACAAATTTGTCCGTTTTTCTCCAATTTTTATACTGAATTTAGAATTTGAGTACATTGATTTAATTTGCAGTTTTAAGTTTAAGTTTATAATATAATCCATCATGCCAAATTAAGTCAAATGCTTTTTTTAAAATCTACAAAACAAGCAAATATCTTTCCATTTTTTTGTCTCTCTCTCTCTTTCTCTCTCAGACACACACACTGTCGTTTTCTCATTTGCTCACTCTCACTTTGTCTTTCTCTCTCATGTTCATGTCATATCATGTTTCTCTCCATAATTCTCTCCCTCCCACACACTCTTTCAGTTGTTCTGATGAAACTCTCATGATCTATCACCCATATTCAATCCCCCCTTCCCCCCTTATTGTCTCTCTCTCTATTTTATTGCTAAAAGATGTACATGTTGTTAGGAAAGGGAGGCATTGTGGTTGGGATCCCCTGTGTTTTGTGACATAGTCAGACTTACCCAGGAAGAGATTGAAGACGTTTCGGTCCAACTTGGTGTGAATGTAAAACGATACGTTTCAGTACATCTACACTGGTATCTGCTCAGAGTGCTTGTGAGAGAGAGAGAGATTTTATTTGATAATTCTAAACCTACTCCATGCCAGATATTTGATTTTCCTTGATAGTTTTTGTTTGGTGATTGGTTATACACATCATATTGCTCTGGCAATATTGTACCTTTACAGTAATGCCAATATAGCCCTTATGAATTTGAATTAGAGAGAGGGAGAGAGAGAGAGAGAGAGAGAAGAGAGAGAACAAGAGCACGGACTAGACAAAGAGAGAGTCAGAATGACACAATGAGAGAGAGAGGAGTACTGAGTGAGTGCATGTGTGTGTGCTCGAATATGTGTGTGTGTGTGTGTGTGTTTGTGTGTATGTGTGTGTGTGCTTGAGTACGTGTGTGTGTGTGTGTGTGTGTGTGTGCGCACTGTGTGTTTGTGTGCTTGCATATGCGTGTGTGTACGTGTGTGTGTGTGTGTGTGTGTGTGTGTGTGTGTGTGTGTGTGTGTGTGTGTGTATGTGTGTGTGTGCGCGTGCGTGCTTGTGTGTGCGTGTGCATTGTGTGTGTGTGTGTGTGTGTGTGTGTGCATTGTGTGTGTGTGTGTGTGCTAGTGTAAGATACCAGAGGGTGGTCTCTCGTCCTTTTTCTTGTCCTCTGCTGTAACCTAAAGGGAAGAGTAGAGTAGGTTAAAAACAGAATGAAAGAGGAGAAAACGAGTGGAGCGACAGAGCACGTCCACATTCATCCAATCAAAGACACACACTCAAAACCATAACACATCTGCTTTCAACCCCCCCCCCCCCCACACACACACACACACACACACACACACACACACACACACACACACACACTCATACACACATATACACTCACTCACTCTCACATACAAAGAGAGAGAGGCCCCTGCTTAAGGAACACACTTCAATCCAGTGCAGACTGGTGCAGGCTAATGAGTCTACCACCATCTCCCTCTAGACATTGTGATGTGCTACTGGTGCTACGGATGATAGGCTCTGCATTGGCACAATCCACCTGACACCTGAACCACTGCGTGTGGGGACACCTGATCAATTGGCCCTTTTCACAGGGTTTAGCCCTCCACACGTCTCATAACCACTTATGGACATGCCAGTCAGGACAGGTGTGTGTGTCCCCCACATGAACGTTGGGCCAGGTTGTGTAGAACACACATCCCCTGGTAAATAGCCAACACACACATGCACACACACACACACATACCAGCTCTTCCATGGCAACAGACTCAGGGAACCTACTCAAGTGAATAAATGAATCACTTGAAGTCATGGCAACGCAAAATATGAGTTTGGTAAGTTTTTTGTATGTGTGTGTTTGTATGTGCGTGTGTGTGTGTGTGTGTGTGTGTGTGTGTGTGTGAGCTTACGCATGTAAGGGCGTGCATGCGTGTGCGTGTCTGTATGAGTGTGTGTGTTTGTGCAATGCATGTGTGTGTGTGTGTGAGTGGTGCATGTGAGTGTGTGTGTGGCATGAAGTTTTTCTGAGATTTCATAAAGCCCTTTTCAAAGCAGAAGGAAGTGGTCCAGCTGTGTGTCTTGTACTCAGGGAGGCGGTTAAGAGCTCTTTCAGCCCTGAGAAAAGCGCCAATGACAGAGCTGTGATTAACACAACTTACTGAAAGAGGGAAGACAAAAGCAGAGAGAAGTGTGCAGGGGAGGAAGAAAGGAACAAGAACAAGAACAAGAAATAAGTGCTGTACCCAGGGAAGGGGAAGAGAGGAGTAAAGGAGAGAGAGAGGAGAAAAGAGTGAAAGAGAAAGTGGTGTACACAGGAAAGGAAGGGGAAGAGAGGAGAGAAGTAGAGAGAGAAGGAGTGCAGTGGAGAAAAGAAGAGGAAGAAGGAAGGGGGAAGACAGGAATAGAGAACGAGGAAAAAAGAGGAAGAAGAGAGGAGCGGTCTATACAGGAAGCAGAAGTGATGAGAAGAGTAGAGAGAGAAGGAATGGAGTGGAGAAAAGAGGAGAGGAGTAATGAGCACTGGGAAGGACAGAAAGACAGAAGAGTGTGTGTGAGAGAGAGAGAGAGAGAGAGAGAGAGAGAGAGATCCAGAGAGAGAGATGTGAGAGAGAGAGAGAGAGAAAGAGAGAGAGAGATCCAGAGAGAGAGAGAGAGAGAGAGATCCAGAGAGAGAGATCTTACACACCTGCCACCTGCCAGGCAGCCCACCTCCCGTGTCTGAGTGGGCAAGTTTGAGTCTACTGAGACTACTGCCACTCACAACACAGCTTAGAGGAGAGGACAGGAGAGGAGTGGAAAGGAGAAGAGAGGAGAGGAGAAGAGATTAGAGGAGACGAAAGGAGAGAAGAGGAAAGGGGAGGAGTGTACAGAGAGATTACATAAGGAGAGGTGAAGGAGGCAGGAGAGGAGAAGAGTTAGAGTGGAGACCTCAGAGTGAAGAGGGCAGCACTGGAGGCTAAGACTGAAGAGAAGGTGGGAAATCGAAATAAAAGGGAAAGGACTTTGACTTGTAAAAACACCTTAGATCGAGAGAGAGAGAGAGAGAGAGAGAGAGAGAGAGAGAGAGAGAGGGAGGGAGAGGAAAGAACAGAGACGAGAAGCACAGAGTCAATTTCAGCAGACAGCAGGAGGAGGCAAAAGGGCGCTGGTTAGAAGTTGGCAAGTCAGAAAGTCAGGAGGGAGTCTGAAGCCTGCTGGCGTCAGTGCTAATTTAACAGCCTAATCACACAGGGCACAGGCCCAGTGGCCTAATGAACAGGGCATCAGCCTCCGCAGCTGGGGATTTTGGGTCCAAGTCCTACCTGGGTCTGAGTGGTGCAAATTCATATAAACAAGCATGACCTGAAAATCTGATGTGAGGGCAAGTCACTATCACACTTCACTGTTGTGAGATACTCAAGCTGTAGACTGATCAGCTTTGAGGAAGGCACAAATGATTCAAACTGCACAGCCTTGTTTTTCTACCTTCAATACAGCTCTTTCACCACTGTCGCATGGCAACACCATACATGCACAGCACATGGGTGTCGTTATGCAATACCAGGTTAAGAAATCAGTACACCAAGTAACCAGAGTCATGTCCTTCCACATCAAGGCTCATGAGACTGCTTTAACTTAACTATTCTAACGGCACATGGAGGCCTGCATTTCTTTAATGAAGGCATTACAGTAAACAACACAACGAGTTCCTGTACATACAGATGTAAGGAAAAAATACATTCATGGACCAAACCAGTGGCAATACTTGACCACTAGGCGGAGGCTAGTGGGGTACCAAAGACTTCAGCATTGTTTTTCATGCCCACAGAATGTTCCTGGTTATATTTAGACAGAGACAGACATTAACCATGGCCTTAAATACAATAAAAGAAAGTGTGTGTTTGGGTGTGTGTGTGTGTGTGTGTGTGTGTGTGTGTTTGAGCCGCGCCCTGTTTATTACATTAGTCCATTTGCACATGTGGCTAAAGGCGTAGTGCCACTGGGCAGCATGGGGTGAACATCCTCAAGGAACTTTTATCCAAGTTGTCATTATTTATTACATGCATGTGTCCAAAGTGTTCTCACAGAGAACCAAGCTAAGTTTTGATTTCTGGACCACTAGAGCTACAGACACCATAGGGATTGTCTTTGAGCCCCCTGTTAACTACCGGGTCCTTGCTCTTTTTCCCAAATAAACATCACAGACTCTTTCTAATTTTTGTCATTATTATTTCATTACACTTCTACCTTTTTGCCATTTTGTAAGAATGGCAAAGTGTTCATTCTTCTCCAGGACTGGAACAGTGAGCTAATTCATAATTCCGTACTTTTCTAGTCTTTCCAGAGCTGTGTACGCACCCAGAACTAAACTCAGGCACACTGGGAACTGTCTCTTTTCTCTGACCACCGCAAAGCACCAGAGCCTACTGGCTCACACATGACCACGGAGTGAGCGGTTGAAAACAGGCAGATCAATACAGATAACAGTCTTGTGTGAACAAAAGATCCATGTCCATCAGATAGCTTTTGTTTACCTTAATAATAATGTGTGCTGAACAGATATTGTGCATGGCGTGACGGAGGCCCAAGGTCAAAAGTAATGTCAGCCGTTGAGGAAGCGATAAGCTGAGGGGGATTCAGATAGACTGAGAACAAGTCCATTATTGTCCTGTGGCAGAAGCATTATATTCACATGGCCAGGAGCATAACCTGTACCGGCTACCATCACAAAGACACAGGCCCTAATTTGAGTGACAGGCAAAGAGCAAAAATCACGCAATGCGCAAAGTGTCTTTTGCATGCAATTCATGTTATTCAATTTGCGAATAGATTTTGCATGAGGACAAAACCTTCAGCAGAACCCGACCCAGAGGGGAGGCCCATCTGCTTAAGAGTGGAAGAAATCAGTCACTGACTGATTGCAGAGTGTGGGACATCTTTCATGACAAATGGTCTATTGATCATGCACACACACACACACACACACACACACACACACACACACACACACACACACACACAAACACACACACACACACACACACACACACACACACACACCAAAAGGGAGATGTTCAGTGGTAGGGTGCCGGTGAAGGCTTGTTGATGCAGCTGGTGGCTGGTGAAGTGGAGAGGGGCAGCGTGCGGTAAACACACAGATGGGCGAGCCACTGCTCATGGAGGAGCACGTGCCAGCCGCCTCCAGCTGCTGAGGACCGAAGTGGGCGCTCGCCGCGCAGCATCCCAAATTACTCATCCGACGGGCAAATCAAAAACCCGTTCTGTTTAACTCATTCATTCACCTCTCTCTGTCTGCCCCCCCCCCCCCCTCTCTCTTTCATTCAAGAGCAGAGAAAATGCTTGGTTTTTGGTTCTGGTACAGTATGTCACTGTGTCATTTCTCTCTCTCTTTCACACTCTCTCAATCTATCTCTCTACATCTATTTCACTGTCTCTTTCCGTCTATGTCTAAGGACTGCTTGGTTCTGCTGATAACACGCACTTAAAGGAACACAGCAACTTTTTGGGGAAGTTAGCTCATGTGCCATCTACATCAGAGTTATATAAGAGGATACATACATATCCTTACCAACCTTCCATACACTTACCAACTGTCCCCCTACCAGCTCCTCTAACCCCAGCACCAATAATAGATTAACCAAACGTGACGGTACAAACAATCCTTGCAATGCTGGGTTGGAGGAGCTGGGTTGGAGGGGGACAGTTGGTAAGTGTTCTTAACAGTCTTAACCGGGTTCGCTAACTATGTTGTTGGTGCTTTTTTTATGTGTAGGGACCCTGAGCAAGTGACTGACGAGGTTTGGTGCTGTTTTGAACAATATTACTGGTTAAAAAAAAGCTATTTGGGAAGCGTTTAGCTTACCACCCTGAGCTAATCCACTGTTTGCGTTTTGGGGTTATAGTGCACTGCATACTGGGACAAGCTATGTAGTGGTTGATCAACAAAATACTTGGACAAGCTCTGTAGTGGTTGATCAACGAAAAATACTGTCTCCACGGCTTAGTTGATGTGTTTTAATGCAGAAAAAGACACTGGGGTCAATTTTCGCTGGAGTTTAACATAAGTATCTGGATGTGGGTTCACTGTGGTGTGAAAGTCGGTGTGTTCCTTTAAGAGTCTCACTGGGCCGCACACACACACACACACACACATTTCCAAAGCGCCGTGTGACGTAGAAGACATTTAATGAAACCCCCAGCACAGTAAAAAACAGAGAGTTCCTCTCTCCTACACCTTAGTTAACATGTCACACCTGGCAGCTGCACAATTAGCTGGCAACCTAAACTTAGATCCATCCACACACGCACACACACACACACACACAAACTGGAACTGAGCCAAAGCTCTCGTTTTGAGCAATGAAAGTGTCAGGGTGTAAGAGCATGAATCTATAGGGGGGGATTGATTATAATCTGAGGTCGGAGGTCATCTCTCCCTCACACTTGCTTTACTTGCTTTACTGTACGATCTACAAAAAAGCATCTACAACACATATCCACCGAACCTTACCCTTTTCATTCATTTGGCCAATTGGATTTGCCTCAAAGCGCATTACACAGTACTAATGAGGTATTCAGTCAATAAGTGTGCGTGCTCCTTCACAGGGCTCAACCAGGGGAGTTAGACAAGAGCACCCTGAGTATGCTATTCGCCATTCTAAAACAATGAATCAGTCCAGAACATGTCTAAACATGTTTTATTCATTAGGGTACCACAATGCCCAGGCACTCGCTATAAGACGAGACATATAATGCTGTGTTTTATGAGAGTTATGAGAGTGTACTGTTTATGTTTATGAGAGTTATGAGAGTGTACTGTTTATGTTTATGAGAGTTATGAGAGTGTACTGTAAGGTGGTATGGTATTTGTGGGTACTATAATAGTACTTTATTACACGGCTCTTCACAAGGCAAGTAGAACGCTCCATTGACTTGAATGGGCTTTTCCAAAGTTCTACGGTAAAATATTTTCATGTAATTACCGCTGCAAACATATAATTACAGCTGTAAATGGCAACGGAGTTTGTGCTTCTACTTCAGGTATTTCATATCACTACGCAAGAACTGGAACTTCATTCAAAAGTGAATGCAGACGGTTGATCAGCTGTGTTCTAAAGAATGTTTGATTCAAGTTCTATGTTTCTCAGCAAATGCCACAATGAACGGTAACAAATAGGCTAGGCTATGTAGGCTAAAGTCATATCGTGGGA
>NC_055962.1:13821125-13866125 GCF_018492685.1 Alosa sapidissima
GACAGGTACGATTTTTCGAAACGCCATGTTATTTCCCATAGACATTCAACAATCGGAAGTTGGGTGGATCTGGATGTTTCGGCGGCGGGACTTATTCGGAGAGGTCTATTAGACAATAGGCTTGTTTGAGATCGACTGAGTCTGACTTGGTCTGGCTTTCTACGTAAACGTGATCTTCAGAGGCTAGCTGGGAGGAGCTACAACAGAGGGCAGCTCATCCCAGACAGACAGGCTACATGGTGCATTCATGGCACTTTGGAATGACAAGGACCGCCCCCGTGGCTACTTTGTTTCTCCCACAGCAAGTGTTCATGTGCTTTGCCATCGGACATACACCCACTAATCCTAAATAAACAACTGTATTTGCAAATGCAAATTCCCAAGTTCACATTAAAACTGTTGGACATGAAAGGCCACATGGACTGCAAACGAACTACAACGTGATGATAAAAGTGATGACGAGCCCCTAACTGGGCAACTCTGTTAGCAAAATCTAGCCCCAGTTTCCGACCTCTGACTCACACATTACGTGACGTGAATGATGCGGAATGATGATGTTTTCACTGGGAAAAAGGGTTTTCCGAAGCCCATGAACGCTAGGACAGTCTGCCTGACATGACTCGCGGGAGATATCGCGGAATTTTGTTTGCAATAAATACAGCAGAACTTTCATTCTTACTCATTAAAATGAGCATGATGACTGACGAAATAAATTCTTCAAAGTCAAAGTCAAAGTCAGCTTTATTGTCAATTTCTTCACATGTTCCAGACATACAAAGAGATCGAAATTACGTTTCTCACTATCCCACGGTGAAGACAAGACATATTTTTCCAATTTAAGTCCACAGACAAACATAACATTCAAGTAAACAAAAAAGTAAGTAAATAAGTAAATAAGAGGGCACATATAATAATGAAAAAATAAGAGCAATAAAAATAAGAGCAGCAAAATTTGGTTATGTTTGCATTGGCTATGTAAATTTTGGTTCTTATGCTGTAGTTTAAATAAACCACTGTTGTCATACAGTTAACAGGCCTTCATTGTAGCACATAAATTCAATATCAGGTGTGTCTATCTATTTAGCCAACAAGGAAAAACAGGACAATAGACCTCATGTATGCAGACGTGAGGGATGCATACAGTGCAAACCCCTCCCCCCTCTGGGAAAGTCAGACCACAACCTCATTCATCTCCAGCCAATGTACAAGCCCAAAGTACAGAGGCTACCAGCTGCCACACGCACCTTCAGAAAGTGGACACCTGAAGCGGATGAGGCTCTGAGAGACTGCTTTGAGTGCACTGACTGGAGTGTGTTACAGAATGGAGAGGACTTAGAGGAGGTCACACAGTGCACAACTGACTACCTGAATTTCTGTATGGACATTGTTGTTCCCACCAGAACTGTACACTGCTTTCCCAATAACAAGCCTTGGATAACCAGCAATGTCAAGACTAGGGCTTTGACTCCGAACTTCGTTATTCGAATATAATTCGATTATTTTAAAAATTTTAAAGATATTCGAACGAATTTTAGGGATCTCTTAATATTCGAACCTGTAGCCTATGGAAATATTTTTTTGTAAATGTATTTGGTTGTAGCTTAAACGTTGTTTTCAATTCAGATTCCGAGGTTTTTTTCACGCCTTCTGAAGTGAAATCGCGAGCTCATTAGCAAGGCTATTATTGGCCATCTGGGCTCCTGTAGGTTAGCATCCTGGCTGGTTCGCGCTTAGTGAGCAGCTCCCACATAGACATTTTTATTTTAAACTTAACCTTCCTCTGATTTTAATCACCTTAGTTATCAATCAAAGCAAACAGGGAAAAGAAATGGCAACACAATCATTAAAAACACTCAAATAAATAAATGTGCAGATAATTCTGAATGAAAAGCAGCACTGGTTGAAGCCTGGAAATATTGTAAACAAAGTAACGTTAGCTTAATTTGCTAGTTTATCATAGTCTATGGTTAGACTGTTCAGTTTCCCCACGTGTGTTTAAGTTTCAATTGAATACTTTTTCTCCTTGGGACAGGCCCGTTTGAGTCTTGGAAAATACTTTTCCATTTGCATTGGGATTGAGATGATTAGAATTTAGCAGTCAATTTGAATGCAGTAGTTTTGAACAAATTCGTGTAGCGTGCTAATGATGCTAACCGGATTTAATAGCAATTCAGCCAGTCGTCTTGCACGATTAATGTTTGGATTACATGTGCATGCTGAGGAGGGATGCGCTTGTTGAGACGGAGAGAGAGAGAGTGCACGGGGCAAGGAGAGTCTGTGTTGAGGTAACGTTAGGCCTACTTCTACCGCCTATTCTGGTAGAGTTTGACATACTACAATGCAAGATATATTTAGCCTATTTTATTTATGGACAACATAAGGCAGGAGGTGTGTGTTGCTTTTAATTATGAATGTTCTATCGAACGTATTTTTTATTGATATCGATTACATGTGCTATACGTTAGACCGGCACATCCGGGAACTTGACTCGTGACAAACGTTCCCGCCCCTTTCGGGGGGAAAACAAACAACCCCTCTCATTAACTCCAACGCAAATTATGGTCAATAAACGTAATTCGTACAGAAATCGCAGGAGTAAATGATAACAAAAAATACCACAAATCAATATGATCACTCAATACATAACCACTTTGCCGGTCGTTGACCGTGAAAGATACCTACAAAAGCTTAATTCAATTAATATAAAAACATGTCCCTTCAGTCTCCCGAGTACGAAGTGGTGCAACAACCCCACTCAGTGACCAGAAATATACGGTCTTCTCTTCTTTTTCTTTTTACAATTTTCTTCTATGAGGATTTTTTTTGAGGACATGGTAGGCAAAAGAAACTCAGGGAGGGGTTCTTAGCTGTGTGGTTGGTACATCTACCGGTTCACTCTGGCTTGTTCTGAGGGAATGTTTTCCCCTCAAAAGGGGCATGGCGCAAACAACCTGCTCTGTGTGACGCGGGTCCGGTTGTAAGTATACATATCGCTATCGTTGTATCGCCCAGCCCTATGCTCAATAATAACAATTTTGACACACGCATTTACTCAGCCTTTCGTGCACGTAGTCTATTGACATTGACTGATACACTGCCCTCTGGTGGACAGAACAAATAGAACTTAAGTTTGATACCAATATCGGTCTTACGGAAGACATTTAATGGTTCAAATATTATTAATACATATTCGAATATATTCGAATTTTAATATTAATAATCAAACGAACTTCGAATATGATTTTTGGGCAAAAGTCAAAGCCCTAGTCAAGACCCTTCTTAATAGGAAAAATATGGCGTACAGAGAGGGGGACATGGCAGAGCTGAGGCGCGTGCAAGGGGAACTCAAAGTCAAGCTGAAGGAGGCTAAGGAGGACTACAAAAGGAAGGTGGAACAGAAGTTGCAGGAAAACAACATGAAGGAGGCATGGGACGGCATGTAAATTATAACTGGCCTGAAGAAGTGTACCCCCACCATCACTGGATATTGCACCCCTCCCCCACATGGCGATCACGAACAATGAGGCGACAACGACCTCAGTCAACAGCCATCAGACACACAGATCCCAGATACACCCCTCCCCCTCCCCTCCCCTCCCCTTACACCCCTTATCATCACAGGAAAACAAGTGAGCGCTAAACTAAAGAAACTGAACACGAGAAAGGCAGCGGGGCCTGACAGACTGTGTCCAAGGCTACTCAAGACCTGTGCTGCTGAGCTGGGGGAGCCACTGAAGCACATCTTCAATCTAAGTCTACGACTTGGACAAGTTCCAACACTGTGGAAGACATCATGTCTCACCCCTGTCCCTAAAAAGCCACATCCTAGTGAGCTTAATGACTACAGACCTGTCGCTCTAACATCACATATGATGAAGACAATGGAGCGACTCGTATGCTCAGACCCCAGGTACGCCATTCACTAGACCCGATACAGTTTGCATACCAGGAGAAAGTGGGCATGGACGATGCCATCACTTATCTTCTACACAGGACACATTCTCACCTGGACAATGGGAAAAGTGCTGTGAGAATCATGTTCTTTGATTTCTCAAGTGCTTTTAACACCATCCAACCCCTCAGACTGGGAGACAAGCTCTTGCAGATGGGTGTGGACGCTCACCTGGTAACCTGGATCACAGATTACCTGACCGAGCGACCACAGTTCGTCAGACTGAAGAACTGTCTCTCTGACACTGTGATCAGCAGCACCGGAGCGCCACAGGGAACTATGCTCTCTCCAGTCCTGTTCACCCTGTACACATCTGACTTCTGCTACAACACTGAGTCATGACACATGCAGAAGTTTTCTGACGATACTGCAATTGTGGGGTGTATCAGGAATGGGCAGGAGGAGGAGTATGAGCCTGGTGGAGGACTTTGTGCAATGGTGCAAACTCAATCATCTCCAACTCAACACTTCAAAGACCAAGGAGATGGTGGTGGATTTCCGCAGGTCTAAGCCCACTCTGCTACCAGTCTTCATTGATGGGGTCAATGTCGAGGTGGTAAGCACCTACAAGTACCTGGGTCTCCACTTGGACAATAAACTGGACTGGTCAGCCAACACTGACGCACTCTACAAGAAAGGGCAGAGCAGGCTGTACTTCCTGAGGAGGCTGCGCTCCTTCAATGTGTGTAGCAAGCTCCTCAGGATGTTCTACCAGTCTGTTGTTGCAGTGTCCTCTTCTATGCAGTGGTATGTTGGGGAGGAAGCACAAAGAAGAAGGATGCGGGGCGAATTGACAGGCTGGTAAGGAAAGCTGGCTCTGTAGTGGGAGCTGAACTGGAGTGCATCACTTCAATATCTGACAAAAGGACCCTGAACAAACTGATCAACATCTTGGACAATGAGTGTCATCCACTCCACAGCACTATTGTTAAGCAGAAGAGCCTGATCAGCTGGAGACTTCGCTCACTGCCTTGCACAACAGACAGACTGAGGAAGTCATTCATCCCCAGGGCCATTGAACTGTTCAATGCATCACTTAAGGCAAGAGGAGAAAAAGACTTCTCCGCATAGTCTGTCTGCCTCTTCACCACCTCCAAGTCTTGAACTGTCTGTCCACTAGCCACTTTACCATTGTCTTCTGCCTCACTGTTTGCGTGCTTTATTAGCACATATGCACAACCCCTCCCTCCATGCCACAGCCGAACTGTGACCACACTTATACCTTTCTTAATATAGTTATTTATACATAGATATATAGACTTTATTCTTGCACTGTTTGACTTACTCATTTGCACCATCACCATGACACTCATTCACAAAGAGCACCTTACCTTACCTTATGCACAGAGGACCACAGTCTCAGTCCCTGCTTCAGTCATTGCAAGCGCACCTGATTGCTTAATCACCCACTATGTGGATACTGTTTTTTAGAATTGATTTAGATTAAGTTTTATTTAGTATAATTTGTATTTTAGTATATTTAGTATATTCTTTATCTTCTACAGTCCTTATTGCTTAGTTTTTTATATTATATATGGGGCTGAATAAGGTGAATAGGCTTGTTCGTCTTTATGCAGATATAAGCGATATTTTAAGGTCATGTGACATGGTGTCACGGTGGTAAGTCCCTCCCCGGCTGACAGAAGTCGGACAGGATTTCTAACCAGTAAGCATTGCGTCCATCCCAGTATGCATTGTGTTCAACCCAGCATGCATCACATCAAGTCAGATCTGCACAGATCTGTATAAAGACGAACAAGCCTAACGTCAAAGGGTAAAGTCACGTGACTTCTTTTGTAGTCCGTTTATGAAACAAAAGGAGCTATTTCGATTTTTTTTAAATAAGGCAAATAGGGCCTGGCATTTTCACAGTTAGAAGATTATTACTGTACACACACTGAATATTTTTGGTAGATAACTTCGCTGATTTGGACCTGCTCTTCGATAGGAACGCAACCACTTGGGGCGCTGGTTTTTAACGTTCCCTCCCTATCCACAATGCAAATGAGACAGATTGTAACATAAAATTATTTTGTATTACTATTTTTTCACTCTTGCCTTTTTAAGGGTTAACGTTAGACCATTAAGGACGCAGTGTTTAGTGATTTCTGACATTCCAAACTGCACTGTCAATTTACCTTCACAATTCTGATAACTTGTCATGTTCCAGTTTGAATTTACATGTTTTCGCTATTTGTTGGGTTGGCTAATGGCTACCTGTTAATAGCATAACGTTAGTCATTGGTTAACAGTAATAGCTAGCAATAGCTTGCTATGCTATCTAAAACTTACTCTTTATTCGGTGTCTGCGCCGGGGACGATGCAACTCGACTGGAGGAGTAGTCCTTTTTCTTAGGGGCCTTGGACATTGTGGTGTTCTTACACATAAACCACTAAAACACTGGGTAGCGGTGTTAAATGCACGCCATGGTTCCTATCAGGCTGTGTTGTGCTTACCTAGCCACCACTTCTCCCAAAGTTTGCAGTCGTTGCTTAGCGACAGGGTCTCGTGTGCTTTGGACAAATTGAAGCGCGCCCCCAGAGGGAAAATCACTGCGCGTGAGGCAGATTAATCAAAATTGGTCACATGTGAAGCTAAATTTGTCCCTCATACAGAGCTGATTAAATTTGACATTGAAAAAAATCCATGGCTGTGCCAAACAGCTTAGATAATTTAGCCAGCCTATACTTTATGACCACCTTACTTACTGTATCATGAACAGGTTACTTTTGAACTTTCTCATAATCAAGAATAAAGTCAATGCCTTTGTGAACAATTGGTGGGTGAAACCTAAGTCTGGTGACTCACACATCGCAAACTCTGGGTGATTGCAGAGGTGACAGGCTTGTTGAGCTGCAAGAGCACCTTCAGTGGCAGGCTAATCTCCTCCACTGAGAGTCAAGGTCTTTTCTACCAGCAGCCATCAGACTCTAGGCTACAACTCCTCCCTTCATTGTCGTTATGACAAACTGATGTGATATTGTATTTATTTTGATTTTATTTGAATGTGTTTGTATGTGTGTATTTGCACTGGACGGTGCTGTTATGACCTTTACAGTCTATGGTTATGACACTGAATTTCCCTCAGGATGAATAAAGTAGCTTATTTTCTTACCTTATTTTTAGTGACCCCTGTTTACTGTTTCACACAGAGGCATCCAATTGCTTTTGATTGTTGGATTGGATTGTTTATTTAACTCCATAGTTTTTGCTTGGACCAATTATAAGCTAAGCTAAGACTAAATAAGTGTGTTTCGTTGTCTTTGTACTTGTACTCTGCACAATGACAATAACGTTGAATTTAATCTAATCTATACCTTAGCTTTCACACACACACACACACACCACTAAACCACAACAAGAACAATGAAACAAAGTCACACAATGAAAGCAAATAAAAGTTCAATAAAAGCTTTATTCTTTTGATCCCCGTCAAAGGTGTTTTTTTTTTTTCTCATGTAAACTGGACTATTACTGACAGTCCTCCATTTTGTAAAAAAAAAAAAGACACTTGATTCATTGCTGAACAAAAGGGCAGAGTGGAGAGGGGCAGTTCCCTCACCACACACAATGTTAAAACATTAAATACCATAGGTTAAGACTCACTAGTACCAAAGGTGTCTGTATACTGTTGTTCATATAAACAGACCAGTTCGGGGTAGCACTCTCTTTAAACAAAAGTGTATGTCAGCCAAAGGCGCGCGCATGCACACACACACACACAGGTCCTAATGGGAACCTCTCTGATACACCTATGGTTTTGAGTTATTTCCTATAATTTAATGCAGCCGTTTAATTCTTATTGGTCTAGTTGTAACCATGTGTTTGTATGAGAGATGTGCACTATATGTACTATTAAAATGAGCAGAGGCCTTGTACTGAATATTTATCTACTGTGGGATTACACACTACTATACCCAGCATTCGGAGTGCGCTGGTGGAACAGTCTCCCCTTCAGCAACAAAAAAAAAAAACTGCTGGCACAGTCACAGTCGGGAG
The DNA here is from genome assembly GCF_018492685.1 of Alosa sapidissima. Taxonomy (NCBI): domain Eukaryota; kingdom Metazoa; phylum Chordata; class Actinopteri; order Clupeiformes; family Clupeidae; genus Alosa; species Alosa sapidissima. The sequence continues at coordinate 13,829,078 of NC_055962.1, forward strand.
GAAGTTGTGTCGGTGTGTGTGTGCTCTCCCCATGAGTCTGTTTGTGAGGCGCACAAACAGTCACATTCACACTCTCTCTCTCTCACACACACACAGACACATACACACATACACACACACACACACATACAAAAACAAACACAGAGGAACACACACACAGTTAAAAGTGGTTATAACATCCATGAGAGAAAGAGATAGAACAGATGAGAGGAGGATGGACAAAACAAAGGGCACACGCACAAGACAGCATGCTGAAGAGAAGGATTGTGGGTAGTGTGATAACGGAGTCAGATGCCTCTGAGATAGGTCCCACTCTCTGGGCAGGACTAGCGGTGTAGATCCCGTCCGTTGTGAGCATGCTCGGGAGTCCAAAGATCAAAGGTCATGGGGATTGGGTTCACAAAGGGCAAAAGATGGCGGTGCCCACTATGACGCTTCATGTCGCATAGCGTAGTGTAATGCGGCAACGCTAGCAGCAGCCCGACTTGCTCTCTGCGGTGGCAGTGTCCTGGTCCAGGCGAATGCGGTCACCATTGCTCTCCTCGTACGGAAGGCCCTTGTCATTCTGCAGGATGTGCTCCACCAGACACCGAGCTGCCTCATCCACGTTGATGTTCTCCTGCAGAACACATGGGCATGCACAAACACTCAAAGTTAAACATACACAGATAAAATCAATCCTACACCAGTTATGATCAGTCATGTTACAAATGTCAAAACAACTAGTAAGAACTGCTCCACAGAAATACACACATACAATAATAGCAACATTTCCAGTAAAGATATACTGGAGCTCCCTATGCACCCAAACTACTGTTAATATCAGAAACACTACACATGACATCAGTTAATCAGTCAGTCATGTTTTACATAGGAAAAATAACTGGTTAGACCATGAGGTTATGTTAAGCTAAACCTATAAATCCTGGGTGGTTATTCTAGCAGTGGAGAGTGTGTCTGTGAGCCAGTCTGTCTCACTCCATTCTCCTGTTTTAACACGGCTTTCGGTTTAGGCCCGTCCTTCGTCATGGTTACACACTCAGTGACGGTTTAAACCTCATGTCATTTTTAAGGGGGAAGTGGGAAACTAGTGACTACTGTGAGTGTGTGTGTGGTCTATGTGTGTGTGTGTGGTGAGTGTAGAAGAGCGAGAGTGAGAGTGTGTCATGTGAGTCCTTAATACTCCAAGGAGAAACCGTGACAAGCAGTCCGTAACAGATGTATGCCACATGTGATTGCCACACACACACACACACAGCCAAGGCACACCATGAGACATACAAAAAAAGATCGTGCCTGACACTACACACTTCAACAATAACTGCACAGTTTGTGTGTTAATAACTTGCACAGTGTGTGTCAGTGTATGAAATGAAACAGAGAGAGAGAGAGAGAGAGAGAGAGAGAGAGAGAGTGGGAAGTGCATAATTATGTCAACACATATTTACTGGGGTGGGTTTGAGCAACTACTTAATTTGATAACTTTCATTTCTAACACTGACACACACACACACACACACACACACACACACACACACACACACACACACACACACACACACACACACACACACACACGGATAAAGAGAGAGAATAACGACAACAACAAGAGAACAAAAGAACAAGAACGAAAAGAGCAGAGTAGGAAGAATAGACAAAGACAGGAAAAAGAAAAAGACTGGTGTGATAAAGTGATAAGAGTGACTGACAGAGATACTGACAGAGATAAATGCAAAGACTTGGACAAAAATGAGGAGGAAAGAGACTTAAAGGTACACTATGCAAGATTTTTACCTTTGACCTACAGTACAACCTCTACGAAGCCAATTTGAAGGTAAACAAACTTGTAATAGGGGAATCGTTCACCTAGCATAGGCGGGTCGCTACCGAGAGAACTAGCAATGCAACTTCAAGAATTGCCGACCAGAAGACATCTTGCAAGAATCGTGAAACATTACCTTAACAGTAGATAGTTCTTTTGAGATAGTTTTTGCCTGTTGTTAGTCCTTTTCCTCCACAACAAAAGCATTTTCAACGTGTACAGGGGTAACAAGCCACGAGAAGTAGTCTATTTACAATGGCAGTAAAATATAAATATAGAAATATACTCTATGGGGAGCTCTAGAGTCGCTAAAAATACCTGAAACTGCATAGTATACCTATACGAAATACAAAATAGATACGAACCAACCATATTGGGTCTCTAATATTTGTAGTTCCTTCCAGTGACTTAATATTTTACTGAGCAAACACTGTCCATTGTTTTTTTCTTACAGTCATTGAGTCAAACCACTGGAAGGCCACGTCCCACATCCAACCTGCAGCGTGTTCCCACTGCTCTATACCCACATGCCCTATGCAGTACAACATACCACTGCTCTATACTTGCATGCCCTATGCAGTACAACATACCACTGCTCTATACCCATATACATGCCCTATGCAGTACAACATACCACTGCTCTATACTCGCATGCCCTATGCAGTACAACATATCACTGCTGTATACCCATATACATGCCCTATGCAGTACAACATACCACTGCTCTATACCCATATACATGCCCTATGCAGTACAACATACCACTGCTCTATACCCACATGCCCTATGCAGTACAACATACCACTGCTCTATACTTGCATGCCCTATGCAGTACAACATACCACTGCTCTATACCCATATACATGCCCTATGCAGTACAACATACCACTGCTCTATACTCGCATGCCCTATGCAGTACAACATATCACTGCTGTATACCCATATACATGCCCTATGCAGTACAACATACCACTGCTCTATACCCATATACATGCCCTATGCAGTACAACATACCACTGCTCTATACCCACATGCCATATGCAGTCCAACATACACCACTGGTCTATTTCCATATATAAATAACCCATACGCAGTAGAACATACCACTGCTCTATACCCACATATAAATATGCAGTACGAAATGCAAAAACATAATGGTAAATGGAACGCCTGTATTACCAACCGTATTACAGGCTGGTAACCTCATCCTTAATCCATAGACATTGTGTGGAATTTTAATCCTTTCAGGTCTGTTTTACCCACAACATTTGTAATTTAATTAACACGAGGCAATGCACCTCACATTTGGAGATGAATCATTATGGTATCATTTATAGGGTCCAGAGATGGGAAGTAACGAAGTACAAATACTTTGTTACTGTACTCAAGTATATTTTTCAGATATTTTTACTTTACTTTACTATTTATTTTTGAGGAGACTTTTTACTTTTACTCCTTACATTTTAACACGAATATCGGTACTTTCTACTCCTTACATTTTACAAAACTGGCTCGTTACTTTAGTTTCAAATAATTTCAGCCTACCGTTTGGATCGGAATATAGGCTACGTTGCACTTGACGCACCACTACAAGATGACTCGATTTGGGCGGCATTCATTCGCGGCAAATCATTGCAGCTTGATGGCAGTAACGTTAATGTTAGCACGTAGTAGTATGTCTCAATTAAATGTAGTCAATAGCCTAATGCCCTCCTTCTCTCCTCGCCTTTGGTGCTTCCCTAACTTCTAGCTGCAGTGTAGGCTAGCCTATATCCTTAGCAATAAGTAGGCTAGGTGCAGCCTTGGGTCTTGAACAGGGATGTAGGCCTAGGCTAGTGGAGGCCGCTAAACGCAAGCAGACCAAACGCAGTTTATCCACCACTGAAATTTCAGAAATCGTTTCTCCACCTCTCAAAGAGTTTATTCACCAATTACAACTGTTAGCATTTAAAAATCACACTGTATTATCCACAATAACAATATGTACACTCATCAACACTCTGAACCACTTAATGCCACTTGTATTGTTATAAACATTTGACAATAACCGCACCATCATCAAACATGTTCTGAATGCCTTTTCTAAAAAATCTGATACCTTACTGTGATCACAGAATTCATAGTTTACCCACCTCTTATTTTGCCACTACATTCCTGGTCTTAAAATATTCACAGGAATCCATAGGAATTAAATATTCATGTTGTTTTATCATTTTGTTTTAATACTAGTTGTGCAGATGTATAGTCCATCTTATAAACACGCATGAAGCCAACAAAAAAAATGTAATGTAATGTAATGTAATTTTGTGTAGTCATTCTATATCAGAACCTGACACACAATCCAAATAGTCTACAAGAAACCTCAGAAATGCAGACTTTTATTGCCAGTATGCATTTTGGGTAACCAAAAGTCCTATGAGGAGTTTCCATAAGGCATTACAAAACACACATATTTTGGCAAATAATGGTCTAAAATACTGATTTTTCATTTTATATTGATCTACTTTTGCACACAGCTTCACAAGACATGGTGCTAGGGCTCAATTGTGTTTCTAAAAACTCAAAAAAGTGACCTAGAGGGCTAAAATGTAGTCAGTTCAGAGATGCTTGTTATCTCACAGAAATAAAATATTCTAGGCTCTGTAACTCTGTGCCAGTGCTTCCTAAGAAACTACAGGATCTTAGCTTTCTAAAGATGTCCAGCATTTGATGGTAGGCCAGTGTAATGTTGGGGGAGAAAGCCAATAAATGGCCAAACAGGTTATGGGAAGATTTAAAAAGAGAGACTGGCACTCTTGCACTCTGGTAACATTTGTGGTCCAGGTGCTGTTGCATAAAAAATGGTTGTCATTCACAAGACTACTTTTACTTTTATACTTTAAGTAAATTTCCAAGCCTGTACTTTGTTACTTTTAATTGAGTAAAGAAGTTAAACCAGTACTTACGAGTATTTTTAACACAAGTATTTGTATTTCTACTTGAGTATGGAAAGTGAGTACTTTTGCCATCTCTGATAGGGTCATTAGATTTACCCAAATGAAAAAGAAAATGTATTTTCTTTGTCTCTTGAGAAATAAACAGAAACAGAAATAAACCCTCCCTTAGGAGAAACTGGTGAGATCTCATTTGAAATGTTGTTTACCTATTATAAAATATATTAGGCGTGCTTATGCAAAATTTGGACAAAATCAGATATTCTAAGGGTCTTGTCCCCTAATGGAAATAAATGTTATAACATTAACTCCTTCATTTCTATACACAAGAGTAAATGAAGAATAGAACGGCTCTAGTTCTGTTTGCTTAGTCTGTCTGGTATTTTAATTTGCAGCAGCTGTAGCGGAGTTGAGGTTTTCAATAAAAGCAGGGCTGTTTTAAAGGCACATACAGCCATAACTACCTCCTCAAGTTGTGGGCTCTGGGAAAATCCCAGTCACATTAAGGGAGAATGTCTTTTGTTAGCATTGCTAGTTTGATATATATTTTCGATTTCAATTTAATATCACTTATAGAGCGCCAAAATATTGCACATGTCTCATGGCGCTTTACAGTGTTAAACAATCAGAGAAGGCCCATGAGTAACAGGGGCGAGGAAAAACTCCCTAGAATTGGAGATAGAAACCTCAAGCAGATCCACGACTCAAGGGCCTGACCCATCAGCCTAGGGTCAGTACAGAACAGTAAGGTCTGTTTGCATGATAAATGAATAAGTTATTTAGGTGTAGAGAAAAGAACATGTGTTTAAAGCCACCTGAGGTGTATGTTACAAAGAGGTGGGATGGTTACATATCCAGTATGATAATGCATGTATCTTATTTAGTGTCAGAAAGCTCAAAAAGTCCAGTGAACTGAATTGTCCAAGGGGATTAGGAGTTGTCATAAGGGAAGTAGTGGGTCGTTAGGCTGTGCGGACCAGAATATATAGTATTGATATAGTTTGATATAGGACTGTGAAACTACGGCCCTTACGTTCCATACTCACACACAGGATGAGCGGCTAGGAGGTGATGATGGGGTGAAGACACAGCAAGCAAACGTGGATTTTGGTGGAGAGTGCAGATTTATTTACAGTGCGAAAACAGTGCAAACAAAAAGACTTCACACAGCACTTCTCTAGACTCTCACAAGACTTTTCTTTAGACTCCCTCTCCAAGGCAGAAAAGCCTTGCTTTAAATAAAGCCAACCAATTAGGGGCCAAATGGTTGATACCACTATGACGGGGGGAATCTGCTCAGCACACGTACAATCAAACACTTATCACACACATACATAGAAACAATAGAGCAACATACATTTCACCATTAATAACATTATATATCCCTAATAAAATAATAGTAGCACCGCTATTCATACAATTATTTAAAATGGGGATGAAAAACACCCCCGCACAATTACACACAGTTTAATTTCCCAATCAGGGAACGTTTTTAATCCCTGTAATTGGGCGTGTGAGGGTTTTTCGGTGTATCTGTGTAAGAGAAAAATAGTCTGTTTAAATGTTCCAGGAAGGATTGGGGAAAAGGAGGGACTACCTTTTCACAAGGACATTTACTGGATCTACTCCCTGCTATCTCAATTCTATGATCCAGCTCTACATCCCTAACTGCCAACTACGGTCAAATTCAAGACTTTTCCTCAGTGGTACCTTGTTAGTAGAATGAGTATCTATTCAGCTTACACTTAATTTATGGTATTTGTTTATTTTCATTATTGATCATTGATATTTCATGGACATTATAGTTATGATTGCTATTTTCCTTAATGTAGTACTAACACCTTTTTAAAACTGTTTTTTTTAAACTTTTTAATTATTGTATTGATTAATTTTGTAAGTTGTACTGGACAAAAGTGTCGCTTAATTCCATAACCAAAACCATATAAAAGCTGCTGCTCACTGCATTCTATTATGTTTAATATTAGCATCCGCGAACATCAGCTACTGGATAGTGAAATGAATATCATCAAAAGTCAAATTTTGGAGAGAGTATAAAGGTTAAATATGTACAGCCTTTGCCATGAAAATCTACTAGCACAACTATTGTAGCCGGGGACGTCCGGGATCAATGTGGAACAGAAAGGGAAGCTTTGCATAGCCATTGGGAAAGGTCAGAAATGTCATTTTGACTGGAGTACCCCTTCAAGCAGCAGAGAGACCTTCCTCATCAGGACACAGGGTCTCTTTAACACACACTCACACACCACCAACACACCACAGGCAAATCTTATCAAAGTCAAAGTCAAAGTCAGCTTTATTGTCAATTTCTTCACATGTTCCAGACATACATGTTCCACATGTTCCAGACATACAATTATACATTATAGGAATGTGTGTTAATCTTTTTCGCTCTACATTTAAATTAGGCCAATGAGATGTAGTTTTATAGTTTTATAAGAAGAAATCATGTGTGCTGCTGAATAGGTTTAGAGAGAGTGTATTCATTATGTAAAGTTTGCTAGGAATTCTTCCAGTTTCTCTCATCCTGTGTGTGTGTGTGTGCTCAAAGCTAACTTAGCTGAGCAGCCAACGTACTCCGCACATAAAGCCTAGCCTAAGTAAAGAAATTCAACGGCCGTAAATGTACCAGGGAAACAGTGAGATGTGATACTGGATACAGCTTTTTGTTGACACTTCATAGTCTCCTATACAAAGAGATATAAAACTACCACACACACACACAAACACACACACACACACGGCACTCATAGATGACCATGTGGGCCACATTTTACTATTGAGATATTATACTACCCCACACACACACACACACACAAACACACACACACACACGGCACTCATAGATGACCATGTGGGCCACATTTTACTATTTGGCTCTGAGATAAACACACATTAATTGAACAAAGGGACAGATCACCAGACCAGAGAGTTCATTCAATTACTGAGACAGAAGGGTGGGGGGAGACAGGGCAAGAGGGAGAGAGAGAGAGAGAGAGAGAGAGAGAGAGAGAGAGAAGAGAAACGAGAATAGATAATAGACAAAAGGGCGAGAGTCAAAAAGGTGGATAGAGAGATAACAAAGAAAGTGAGGAGAGAGAAAGAAAAGAGACAGAGAGAGAGAGAGAGAGAGAGAGAGAGAGAGAGAGACAGAAGGGGAGGGCAAGAGAGACAGAAAACTAAGTCAGGGACCAGGCACTCAATTAACCTCCAGTCATATTTGAACAATATTAGCAAGTGGCCCCTTAATGTAGGTGAATAGGGGAGGTCAGTTATACCACCTCCATCTATGTGTGTATGTGAGAGAGAAAATGAAAAACTGTGTGGGGGGGCATGTGTATGTATGTATGTCAGTGTGTCTGTGTGTGTGTTTGTGTAACACATTAATATATGTATGAGGGTGTGTTAGCAATTTATAAGTGATTAAGAATGAAAACACAGAAGTAGATGTCTGAATGGCTGACTTCATGATTGTTTTTGTGTGTGTGTGTGTGTGTGTGTGTGTGTGTGTGTGTGTGTGTGTGTGTGTGTGTGTGTGTGTGTGTGTGTACCTTGGCCGAGGTCTCAAACCATCCCAGGAAGCCGGTCTCCTTGCAGAAGTTGTCCATGAGGTTGGCGTTGTTGGACGAGTCTTTCTTCTGGTCGCACTTGTTGGCCAGCAGCACGGAAGGGATGGGGCCGCCGTTGGCCAGCTTGACCTTGCTGTCCAGGTCGTGCTTCCACTTGGCCACCGCCTCGAAGGTGGAGCCACGGGTCACATCAAACACAACAAACGCGCCGACCGCCTCCTTGTAGTAGACACGCGTCATGTTGCCAAAGCGCTCCTGTCCTGCGATGGATAGGGGGAACAAGCCGTTAGTGTCATAGCCTATATCGTGTAGCTTGCAACTCTGTTCCAATGGTTAATCCTGTCACATCTATAATTTTTATGTTCATGTCGTCCTCGTGTGACAGACACTGAAGCTCACCTAACAGGAGTCAGGTGCTTCTCATGCAATTGGCATGCTCATGAAAGTGCTTGCTCATGCTTGGATTTAAAATGATATTGCAATCGCAATATCTCAAATATGAGTAGATATTTTCCCAAATCGTACAGCCCTAGTTTGCACATCTGTTGAGACAGTGTTGAGATGTAAAGTGCTGACCACAGCTATAGATACAGTATAAAGCCCCATTGACATATGCGCCGATTCGTTTGTTGCCTGTTGCTTATCCCCTCAAAAATTATTTTAACTTTGTCGTGCAACGTTTCCTGTGTGTGGTTATTTCGCCTGCTGAATTACATTTATATAACATAGTCTCTCATCACTAGTCACCGTATATATGTGAATGCAGTTTTAGTGTAATAACACCCATTTCCATTATGGACAGGGCCCAGACACTGCTAAAAAGCCTCAGTCTTCCTTCCATATGTCCTCAAAGAGAAGTTGCTCCATTGATCCTTGGACAATTTTTACTTTATCTGGCCAATCTTTCTTTGAATTAACTTTTAGAAATGTTTTAGTTATTTGTAATAAACCCTGCTGTATTTTGGACATCACCTGTGGATTTGGATTATACTTTCTTGGACGTGTGAGTCAGACAGTCTAGCTCAGCCACCATAGTGGTTATTAGCAAAGATTCTAGAACAGAGCTCTGTTTGGTTATTAGTAGGACAAAAAGAGTAACCACCAAAGATTCTAGAACAGAGCTGTTCTAGAATCTTTGGTAACCACCACAGCAGAGAGGGTTAAAGCGGAGCTAGTAATCAAGGATCTTTGACCACAGTAATCATCTAAAAATCAATGAAAGCTGACTGCATCCATGTCACCAGTTAAGAAGCCTTCATTGTCATAAATGGGACTAAAGACTCATCTGTTTATCCTCCTCTCCTGGCTATTGATATTATTCTCTTAAAATATATTTAGCCTATTACTAATATTATTGCTATTTTTTACATAATTTAGGCTAAATGACTTCACTTTAAACTGATCATTTTAATGTTAATGTAATATTTATTGATGTCACTGCCAGTCGCTTTCGATAAAAAGCGCCTACAAAGAACTATAAACATCAACATCAACATCAAAATAATGGTTCCTATTGCCTACTGCACACAGCACATCTCTCCACAAAGACCTTACTGACAGCACCACATGCACAGGCATGAACATGTTACCAAAACAACACTGCTAGGCAACAGCATAAAGTTCCTGAAAATGTTCTTACTCCTGACCACACACACACACACACACACATACACACACACACACACACGTACACAAACACACAAACAGTCAAACAACACACACACACCAACACAAACAGAAACACCTCACACACACACACACACACACACACACACACACACACACACACACACACACACACACACACACACACACACACAAACACACAGATCTCGCTCTGCTTGATTACAGTTCAGCCACTCTTTGGAGTGCAATGTGAGAGATCCATCTTGTGACTTGCTGTCGCTCTGGCAGGCAGTCCATTCATCCATCACGCCATCACCTCATCCCTCTCTCCTCTCCTCCGCCTGCTCACACACACACACTTTTTCTCGATCGCTCATCAATCATTAGGTTCCCTCTCATGTCACATCTCCCCGTCTATGTCTCTTCGTCTATCTCATTCTCTTTATCACTCACTCTATATTCCAGTCATCTCTCTCTCTATTACCCCCTGTTTCTTATCAACTCCACATTGGAGGTCCTCACTCATGTGGTGTCTCTCTGTCTATCTCTCTCTTCATCTTTCTTGTTTTCTTTATCATTCATTCTGCTGTATTTTTCCATCTCTCTTTCTATCTCTAGTTCTTACCATTTCAATACCAGAGGTCCTCTCATCTTGCATCTCTCTTGCTCTCTCTCATCTCTCATTCTCTCCCCCTAGGCCATCTCTCTCTCTCTCTCTCTCTCTCTCTCTCTCTCTCTCTCTCTCTCTCTCTCTCTTCTCTCTCTCTCTCTGACCATGCCATCCCAACAGAAGGCCTCAGGGGCCTGTCTGTAAGACGACAAGGGGGAATGTGAGAGGGACGTGGGAAGAGATTCTGTGTAATCAGCTGTTCCGTCACAGATTCCGTTTTCCGTTCCCCTCTGTAGGGATCCATCCACACACACACACACACTGCAGCCTGGCTTCACTGCAGCACAGGGCAGCCATTGCAGACACACACAGACACACACACACACACACACACACACACACACACAGACAGACTCCAGACACCACGGACATATCTGTCTAGAAATCTTTACTTTATTCACTCTGACCCCGGATCCCTCTGACATCTAGGACCTTAACCTAGACACACACACACACACACTCACACACGCACACTCACACACACACACACACACACACACACACACACACACACACACACAGACACACCACACCACACCCTTCACACATAATCACACACAGTTATCATCCTACTTCAGACCTCACATGCTCATTGATTGTCATAATCCAGACCCCTCCACACACAAACACACACAGAGACACACACAGTATTTCCTATTGAACTGGCCCCTGATCTGTTCATTTGAGGTCTGAGACCTTAACCACACACACACACGTCTTTCCTATCCTACTAAGTCTGACCTCACACACTCCCCTCACACACACTCCTATCCTCTTCTCCCCACCTGCCTCTCTCTCTCCCTCTTAGTCCTCTCTTTCTCCTCATATTCCCCACTGCACACCCACTCCTGTCCTCCTAACCCTGACCTGACACACACACACACACACACATCTCTCCCTCAGCGTTTGGCCTCTGATCCCCTTCTGTCCTGGGTCAAACACAGGCCATGGCCCAGGAGTAGCACACACACACACACACACACACACACACACACACACACACACACACACACATATAAATACACTCTGAGGAGGTTACAGAACCAACCACTCCACTATACACCTCCTCAGAATCTCTCCGTCTCTCTCTCTCTTTCTGCTCATCTCTCTCCCCCCTCCCTCCCCCAATCACTCTCTCTTTGTCTTTCTCTCCTCGCATTCTTTTTCTCTCTCACAATCTCTATCACTTGCCCTCACTCTCTCTCTTTCTCCTTCCCTTCCGCTCTCTACTTCTCTCCCCTCCCCTTTATCTCTCCTTTTCTCTCCCCCTCTTTCCCAGTGCACATCTTTCTTTTCTCTCCCTCAACCCTTTCTCAACCTGTCCCTATTATCTATCCACCATCCCCACCTCTCTCTCTCTCTCTCTCTCTCTCTCTCTCTCTCTCTCTCTCTCTCCCCTTATCCCCCTCGCCTGTGTCTCCGGCTAACTTCCTTCCTCTCTGTTACAGAGGGCCTCTGAGCTCTTAATTGTTCCTGATTAAGTATCCAAAATTAGTCCTTTTAACTTGAGGTGAACACGCTTGGGAGCTGTCACAGAAAAGTGTGTGTGTGACTGTGTGTGTGTGTGTGTGTGTGTGAGCGAGAGAGAGAGTGAAAGAGAGAGAGAGAGAGAGTGTGTATATGTGCCCTTATGAGATTTCCATGTCTTTCCACGTGTCTGGGTGTGTGAGTGTGTGTGTGTGTGTCTGTGTGTGTGCACGTGTGCTTCCAATGTCTCTGTGGGTGTAACTGTCAGCCTCATATTAAAATTTGGTATGGAATAGTCATTCCACAACTCATCCAACAACACATCCATGTATCCGTGTTACAGCAACAGAGAGGAGGAAGAACAGAAAGACAGGAAGAGAGTAAGGACAGAAAGAGAGATAAAGCGAGAGTGAAAGAGAAAGACTGAAAGTCTTTCTGAAAGAGAAAGAGAGAGAGAAAGAAAACGAGGGATTTCAAGAGAGGCAAGAAACAGAAAGAGTGATAAAGCAAGAGAGAGAGAGATAGAGAGATAGAGAAAACAAGGAGGGATTTGAGAAGAGGCAAGAGACAGAAAGACTCCCCCTTTCACTCTCCAAACTTCCTTGCTTTCGTCCGAGTGGGTGGGTGTGTGGATGTGGGTGCCTGCATGGCGTGTGTGCTATGCTGTTGACCTGAAGCTTATATTTCATGAGGCCCGTTTCAGTTCCTCAAATGTCATATAGCAAGACTGACAGGCAAACAGACAGACAGACAGACAGACAGACAGACAGGAGACACAGACATGTGATTTAGATGCAGATAAAGAGAACTGAGAAATCTTCCAGTGCAGGGGAGAGTCCACCATGGCCTCTACTTTCTCTTTCATATTTACAGTAGTAAATCCCCTCATATAAGTTCTCCTGCAGTACTGTGTGGGTGAGTCACTGTGTTATTGTGTGAGTCCTGTCCACCCAGTCACAGCCAGCAATGAGCATGTCTGTAAGGTGTAGTGTTGTCTGAATTCCCTGCACTTTTCTAAATGCTGTGTGTGCATGTGTTGTCAAATCGCTGAAGATGTTTTCTTAAAGAAGCCCTATGCAGGTCTGGTTATTCCTTCGCTGTTTCTGGGTTTTCGCCTAATTTGGGCTCACATTTTTCACGATTTAGCTCCCCCTGCAGCTTCGGTAGCAAGTGACTGCTACGCTAAACTCCCACTAGCTAGCGAGCTAGCCATCAAGAAACCAAGCTAAACACATACAGGGCTTTCAGCACTCAGCTTGTGGGGGAGGGGCAGTCTGCACGTGAATTGCAGCGTCTCCAGCAACACAGAGCTGCCTGTGGACGCTTGTATGTAAATAATGAGGGAAAAAACTATCTGCGAACGCAGCCGCTTATCGGCCGATGCCGATACACGTAAAAAACGCAAATATCGGCCCGATATATCGGCCGGGATATATCGGTCAATCCCTACACATAAGGCCTACGACTATCATTCTACACGCCCCCTGTTGCACGTCACAATTTAATTGACTATAGCTGATCCTGCCTCCTGGCTGCCCAAAATGCCGCATCATGTGAACAGATCAGCAGGCCGGCAAATTTTCACCTCGCTTTCAGACACAAAAAGAAGGCAAAAAGACGTCCCCTCTTCCTGCAAATTTAGCGTGATCTCTGTGTGAAAAGGCCTTTTAAGTTGCTTGTGTTTTGTCGATTTGCATGCGTTTTGTCAATTTGCATGTTTTCTTAATATGCAATCCGTTTGCACCTGTCGGCCACTGTAGAAATAGGCAATGTGACTACAATGGTCCTGTTCCATGAGCATCGATGGGCTGGAGGGTAAATTACAGTCTTTTATCACCTTAAGGCAATGTGTTTTTGAGTTTAAAGACCAGTGCTTTTTACCCTGCTCAATGTCTCATAAGATGTTTATCTTTCTTTCTCTCCCCCTCTCTCTCTCACACGCATGCACGCACTCACACACACACACACACATACACAAGTGCGCGCGCACACACACACACGCACTCATCCCAAGGCCTAGTCTGTGAGTGAGAAACTTGTCCAAAGGGCTTTTGTGTCACCCATTTAATTTCTACAAGAACATTCTCTTCTACCAATAAGGGTCTCTGGCGGGTCCTCTGCAGGCATCTTTTCTCTCCAGCAGGGCTGCAACAATTAACTGACTAATCAGTTAGTTAACAACTATAAAACTAACAGTCAATTATTTTGGTATAGTTGATTGTATTTAATTTTGGTATAATTAATCTGTGTCATTTTTTTCGAAAAATTCCTTAAACATAAATATGTTCTGCTTCACTTACTCCTCTATTAAACTCAATATATTTTGTGCGTCGACTACACAAGGCATTTGAGGAAGTATTCTTGAACTTTGGTAAACCCTCGCTGACCTTTTTTACACCACTACCTGCCAATTTCTACGTACACTAACTCAACAGATAAATTGACTCTGAAAATAATCGTTACTTGCAGCCCTACTCACCAGTGAGTATTTTAGTAGTGCTGTGCATCAAACATTTTATTACACTGGGATACTGTGGCAGCGAGTCCTCAGGGGAGATTTCAGTGGTAATTGAGTTCATGTGGGATGTGTGGCGTGCTGAACACAGATCTGTTCCACTCAGCACGCCAGAAAGTAAAACAGTAGGGCTGGGCGATATAGCTTAAAAGACTGGCGATTTATAATACGAAATGAAAGGAAGCTTCTAAATGTTTCTTTTTTTTGGAGAAACTAAGATGAGTTTCTGGGTCTCTAATCAAAGTCCGGAGGCAGTCTTCTTCAACAAATGTTAATTTCTCCATCTCTGTTCCTGTGCTGTGTGTCTCCACTCTCTCCATCCATTGTGTAAATACACCTGATTAAAATCAGCATAATTACATGGGTCCTGATTACGGAAATCAACTGAGTCCTGTTAATCATGAGTGCCACTGATGATGAGTGGATTCAGGTGTCAGATGGACAACAGAACTGGCAGCAAAATTGAAGGTCACTGCTTCAGTGTAAAGACAACATGTGAGTCTGGACACGTAACTGTATACACAGCATCTATCCTGCAAAATACTAAGTTGCACAGATATTGGGACCTATTGTAGATGTCTTACAATACATTGAATGCTGTAGACTCACTTTATTGTGATAACATTGTAATCATTGCCAACGTATCATAATAGCATTGTATTGTGAGTTACTCCCAGACTGAGTACATTTGAGTGCATGTGTGTGTAAAAAAGTGAGTACATGTGTGCTGCCATGAAGCAGAACCAGAGCAAAGCGTCTATGAACGACTATGAACACAACTTTGAGTCTACTAACGATGTTGCTATGCAGACAGGCGGACTCTAAAAAGGCATGTATGTCTCTCTCAAAAATACCTGCCAAACAAGCCAACAAATACATGCCATAAAATGTCTACATAAGTGCTTCTAATTACACAGAGAGAGAGTGAGAGAGAAACTCACAAATTCTCACAAAAGAGCTGCACTCATTACAAGCTTTTCACACTGTTTTGTACACAGGTGGTTGTACATTAAGCTTTATGTGCCCATTATTTTGAGTTCAGCACAGTTCGGCCTCACAACAAATGTACATCACAAAGGGCCTGAAACTGGGGTCCCTTTCCTCTTCCTTGAGTCAGCTAGCTTATATCGACAATAATACGTTTTTTTTTTTTTTTTCAGTTACAGATCATACAGACTTCTCCCACATTCCTGGCAAAGACCAGACCGATTCAGTTAGTGTGAGTCTTTCCAGTTGCTAAGATACACTCGGACTCGACCACGGGTCACTGTGGACACGAGACAGACAGTGAGAGTTGTCATGTCACATCTAAAGGCAGAGCCTGTGATTTGATTTCAGTCTCTAGAAAGGATGCTAAGCGCAAACACTGAATGGACGCAGAATGGCTAGGAGTGTCTGTAACTAGACCCCACTGTTGCAGCAATGAAATCATCTCCTTTCTTTTATATTGTTGTCACAAACTCTTACTTGCATTGAAACCCAAGGGGGAACGGACTACGGAAACAGAGGAAAGGTGAAAGATGGGGCTGAGAGCTCAACTAATTAAACGCCCTGTCATGTAAACATGCTTATTTTCTGGGTCTCTCTGACATCAAAGGGAGTTTGCCTCTCTCACAGAACACTGACGGAAAGCATCTGCTTCCTCAGCTGTACAGCAAAGATTCTAGAACAGAGCTCTAGAATCTTTGCTTTACAGTACATTCTAATGCACCATCATCCAGACCAGAACCCCACCCTAGGACCCAAAACAATGAACTATCATCCAGAACCTGGAACATGAGGTAAGTACTGAGTTTCTCTTTGACTATGGGTGCATGTCAAACACTACTTTAAAAGGGAAATTCCCTATATATATATATATATATCAATACAACCCAAGTTCACAAGAACAAAACAAAACAAAACAAAACAAATGTAGTAGGCATCATGCCATCTATACACAAGCACAAAAATACAAACAAGAATATTATGCGGCTGTAAACAAATCCTGCAGGTATAAACTGTTAGTTAAAGGTACACTATGCAAGACTTTCACCTTTATGAAGCCAATTTGATGGTAAACGAACTTGTAATAGGCAAATCGTTCACCTAGGATAGCTATACAGCATCCCTACCGAGAAAACCAGCCATGCAACTTCCAAGAGTGGCGCCCCGCCAAAACTCACGAGAATTGTGAAACATTACCTTGTCAGTAGATATAGCTCTTTGGAGATAGTTTTTGCCTGTTGTTAACACAATGATGGAAAGCATGCTATTATCTAATAGTCTGTCTGAAACTGAATGGGAGATAGAGAGCATGAGTATAAGCTATAAGGGCTAATCTAGGACTCGCATGATGTCACAAGACAAAGAACCAAACTGGTCATCAGTCTGCAGGGCTTTACTTTACTTTGCTAAACTGACCAGTGTACAGTAAATCACAGCACGTCACTTGACTTGACCGTGCAAAACAATATTGTTTTAATTATTTTATTACTGATAGAGTTTAGAAAGCTTGGCGCTGGCACGTATACACGGTTAGTACCAAGGATCAGCAGCTTTTATGTGAAAATAATGATGCGACCAATCAGGATCAAGTATGACACAGACTCATGTACCTCATTAGCTCCATAGGGATTCTGTGTGTCCACAGTTAGGAGTGTGTGTGTGTGTGTGTGTGTGTGTGTGTGATGTGTGTTGTCACAAACACACACACACACACACAAATCTATTCAGGCTCATCAGAGGGTAACCATTTTGCTCTGACAACCTGCACTTGGGCTTTCAGTCCATCTCCAAGATGAAAAGAGAAAAATAAACAAAAGTGCGCGGAAAGAGGGCTAAAGAAAGAAAAGAGCCCCAGAAAAAAAAAAAAAGACGAACAGCGACGAACGCTCATCTCCATGGTAACCTCAAGTTTTTCTCGGCGTGCTTTAATCGGGTTCATTATCTGTGGGCGCATCACCATGGAGACGGTCCAAGCCAGACGAGCCAGCTGTGGGTTCAACAGACAGAGTGAAAGCAACACCTCTCTCACACACACACACACACACACACACACACACACACACACACACACACACACAAATGTACCGCCTCTGCACAACGACATCACTTCTAATTACTCTGCCATTAGCTAAAGACAAGGTCCTTCAGCGTCACACACACACACAAACACACACACATACACACACACACACATACACACACACACACACACACACACTCAGACACACACACAACGAGGCAGGAAGACCAGCTGTCTTGAAATTACTGAGCCACTGCTAACCACTTAGCTCCAGCATAAACTCTCTCTTTCTTACACACACACACAAACACACTGCTACAGGGAGAGTGCTGAAATACCACTACACCTGCCACTTTCAACAATGTACTAGGGTCAAACCCCATTAGATGACAGGAACCAAATCTCCCACAATCCTCTGCTCTCTGGGAGAAAAAAAAAGTCACATGCCTCCTGTCTTAAACTACCTCCGTCTCCCTGTCTCTCTCTCTAAATCCCTGGCACGCGGCATGGACTGGCAGCTCCAGGCTGTAATCAGGTCGTCTCTGTCAAAGCGACCCAGAGGAGAGTGACTATTCTGGGCCTAAGGGGGCAGGCGAGCCCCAGGCTTCAGCGCAGGCCTCCATTACTGTCACCCCATTCAGGGCTATTAACAACTATTAGAGACAAGACACACACACGCACACACATAGAGTGAGACAGGGAGAGAGAGAGAGTGTGTGTGTGTGTGTGTGTTTGTGTGTTTGTGTGTGTGTGTGTGTGTGTGTGTGTGTGTGTTTGTGTGTATTTTCAGTAGATTGGCTGTCATTGTTGCTGTGGCGATAAACCTACCAATTATCTGGTTGATTAAAAGGTTTAATGTTTGTGTCTGTGTGTGTGTGTGTGTGTGTGTGTGTGTGTGTGTGTGTGTGTGTGTGTGTGTGTGTGTGTGTGCCAAGCATGTTCACATTTGTGGGTACATATAGGAATGCTTGGTGATGTGTGCTCAACATTCTAAAACAATATCTCTCTCTCTCTCTCTCTCTCTCTCTCTGTCTGACTATAGACTATAGACTATGAGACTATATTGGGGCAAAGCACAGGCGAAGCATTGCTACTTGGGTGCAGAGATATCACACAGCACATGAGTCCCTTGTCTCACTCGCCACAGCACGGACATTCTCTGCGCCCAATTAGCAATGACTAGTCTGTTCACATCCATAAATTCCATGCAAGTAATACTATGCTTGGCAATTCTGGCCTCTTGACAGAGATGTTCACAAGTCATTTTTTGGAAGTCCAAGTGAAGTCTCAAGTCTTTGAGCTTGAGTCCAAATCAAGTCTCAAGTCTTTGAGGGGCAAGTTCAAGTCAAGTCTCAAGTCTTTTGTCACGAGTCCCGGTCAAGTCTCAAGTCTCTGGCCACCTGATCTGTCATCTGTCCCTAGCACTGTATTGTTAAATATTATGAATTCAAAGCATGTCCAGCAATTACCATCCATACAGTACAGTATCAAAACCAGTTGTTGTTTACTGCAATGCAATCTGAAGAAACACAAATTAAGAACTCTGTTTCAATATTTTTTTGACATGTGTAAACTATACTGCAACATTTCTGGCATGCTTTGTTTTCTGAAATAAAATAAGGGGAGGCCGTGGATGTGAACTTGTCACAGAAGAAATATCACTCATTCTGGAGCTAGCTTAGTTTTGTTTACATCCAGAACTTATATTGAGTCTCCAATTTAGGACATTGTATAGTCTAATCTTCTGCTACTTAGTGTAACACATCCCTCTAGCCCTCGGACCTGGTGAAATATTAACCTAAGTATTGTCACATCATATGGCCAACTATAAAGATGCAATGTTCCCAACATTAGCAAAACACTTTGTGATGGTTAGCTTGTTACCTGTGACGATATGACTGACAAGACAGAAGTCATCATTTTTGGTCCTCCCAAGGCAAGATGCACTGTAGTGCAAAAGGTCACCTCACCCCATCTGTCAAACCCTATGCCAGAAACCTGGGTGTCATCCTCGACTCCAAACTCTTGACAAACAGATTAGCTCTGTTGTCAAAAATAGTTTTTACCAGCTCAGAATGATCTCCCACCTCAAATCTTTCCTATCTCACAACGACCTTGAGAAAGTTATCCATGCCTTTATTACAGCATGGCTAGATCATTGCAATTCCCTCTACCTTGGCCTTCCCCAATCCTCACTTAGACATCTGCAGTTGGTCCAAAACACAGCTGCGCATCTTCTAACTGGCACCAGGAGGCGTGAGCACCTCACCCCCATTCTGGCCTCCTTGCACTGGCTCCCAGTTCTTTTTAGGATTCAGTTCGAAGTTTTATTAGTTGCTTTTAAGGCATTTAAAGGGCTGGCCCCAACCTACACCACCGACCTTGTACAGCCCTACTCAGTCCAAAGGTCCCTTCACTAGTTCACATTCCGTAATTTGCAAACAGAAATAATAGCATAATAGAAAAGCATGTTTGGCGAAGTCTCTGGCCAGGGTCCTGAAGTGATTTGCGGGATCGTGCAGGAGTCAACTGCGCAGGCAGGAGTCGTGCAGGATTCCGTAATACACCCCAAAAAATGTGTTAAAGATGAGGGACCCTATAGCCAGGACCACGCAAACAAATTCGACGGGAGAGCGCGAGGTGCGCTAATTCCCTCAGATCAGAGATATTTGATCTGATATAAGAGTGATAGGCGTCGGAGGACCACGGGCCGAGAGTTTTGAGCGCTTGATCGGACAGGCCGTTATTTGCCGCGTTGGTGGCTGCACCATAAAATAATGAGTAACGGCCTGCTGGGATTCTGGTTTGCGTTAGAACAGCGTTGAGCTGCGTTTGAAACCAGAAGCGAGTAACAGGGCGTCCGTAGTCTGGAGGGGGGATCTTTCCATGCGATGGAAAAAATAATTAGCCAAATTGTATAGGGCTGCAGGAGAGTGTAGATGTTGAAAATGACAGCCCATACACGCGGTTGTGAAGTTCAACATCTAATGCAATTAAAATAGGCTGCTATAGCTAACTGCGGTAGCTATAATGGCAAGAGAAGTGATGAGCAGTAACACATTATTAGAGAGGATTCCGAGGAACAGAGCAGAGCTACACGCAGGTGCAGGTGCTCCCTTGGTCAGCTAGGGAAGGGCTTTAATATGCTGACACTCAATGAACACAGAGAAAGGTGAAAAAACTCCCAGACATTTAAAGGAGAAAAATTCCTTCCTTGCCCTCTTGGCAATAAGCGACAGAGAAACAGCTCATGTGTATCAGCTGCCTTATGGCCAACACCGGCATTGAGTTAAAGCGATGCTCCCTTAAAATACATTTTGTAGACATGGTCTCAGATGAGATGCCGATACGGTAGCCTATAGGTGGTGGAACCAATCCAGGGAAAGAGGGGTGAGGGAGAACCAAGAACGCGGTCCCTGGCTGGGAAAAAACGCGGGCTTGAACGCAGTTCGCGCCGGCGGGAGATGATGGGGAAAGGGGAAAAAGTAGCGACGCGGTCGCTACAGGGGAAGGGGGAGGAGGTTGCGCAGCACCCTAGGTAGGCAAAGAGAAAAGTGGGGAGGGTTGATTAGCTGGAAAGAGAAAGAGGCCGCAGTAGCGGAAGGCAAGGTAGAGGGCTGCACGCGGGCTGCCATAACTTGCTGAGTTGAGTGAGCAGGGGAAAAAGCTGTTTAGAAATAGAAAGAGGCCGCAGTAGCGGAAGGCAAGGTAGAGGGCTGCACGCGGGCTGCCATAACTTGCGGAGTTGAAAAACATGTTGCATGAACAAAGGGGGAGACGCCGGAGGAACGGAGCTCCGCGCTGCGGCGCTGGTGCTGGGTTGATCGGCTATAGTAGGAGAGGAAAGATAAACTCATTGTTGGAGAAGGCGACGTAGGTCTACTTTCCTTGCGAAACGAGGGCAATCGATCCTACATCCAACTCTGCTCTAATCAAAGATATGGTCCGCGGAGTAGCTCTTCTTCTTGCGAGCGGAGTGACGCCGATGCAGCAACTTCGGCAGATAGAGGCCGACTGCGAATAAATAACCTGTCTGATTGAAGGAGGCGCGGCAAATTCCGTCATGCTCCTCCCGAACATCCGTTTGTAAACGTCATTTAGATTTTCAAACAAAGGGCTTCTGCATGTGCCATGCTCATGGCTCAAACAGAGGGGTGATAGAACCTTTGCAGTTGCTGTTTCCCCTGGATATTAGATCTGGCCCCTCCATGTCTGCCTTCAAATCCAGGCTAAAAATACACCTTTACTCCCTGGCATTCCTTGTTCCCTAATTCTGTACTCCTGCTCATTTTCTGTATTTCTATGTTGTTTGCCCTGATATTGAAGGTATCCTTTTATTCATGTTTTATATAATTGACTATAGGTCCAATGTGTTTTTTGTATTATTTGTTGTTTTAGTTACCCACTGTACAGCACTTTGGTCAGTTTATGCTGTGTGTAAATGTGCTTTATAAATTAAATGTATTTACTTACAGTGTACTTACTTACTAACTTACTGTGTTGTCATAATTATCAGTGTGAATACACGTATGTGAATGAATACACACTGCTAGTGACCAACCAAAGGATATTATTATTGTGTATAAAAAAATACTACATTAAAAAGGAAAAATAGTTGTACTTTTGATTTTTGAATACTTAAACATTTTTAAAATGTAAAAAGTATTTCAACTCAATTAAACTGTACTTCAACTCAATTAACATTTTGACTTTCACTTGTATTGGAGTAATATTCGACAAGGTGTATCTGTACTTTCACTTACTGTAAATAAAGGAATTTGCTGTCCACTCAAAACTTCTACCAGCCCACCCAAATGTAGCCGGCAAATAGCAAATAGAACTGGCCCTGCAACGAGCGCCCGGAACAGTTTATATTGCACTATGTAACATCGTTGATTGGGTGAGATCATGACCCTTTTAGTTGCATTTTGATAGTTTTGAAGTTGGTACCATCTAGCACTAAATGGCATTTAATATTGACGCTTAGGGACCTAAATATAGATTCTAACCTTGTGTTGTTTTAAATTAGCATTATGTTGGGTTTTTTTTCCTTAAAATAACAGCTTCATACTCATTTTGATGGCTTACAATTAAGAGAATGGCTTCTCAGTCATGGCATGTCTTGCCAGTTCCTGTGTACCGTGCAGGAACATGAACCTTTTTGTCACTTTTTGATAGCAGTACCCCTTTAGCATCATTTTCCAGGGCACTCCAATGGACCTTCACAGAACTTTGCACATTGGAAAATACCACTTAAAGTGTACCTAGTATGTTATAAATTAACAGCAAGGGGTAAATACCAACTTTTACAATGCATTGTTTGTGATTGGAAAGTGTCACTTGGCAGATGCAATCCCTGGCTGCTTATGCTAAGCGTCTCAGATCACAGTTTGCTTTGTAGAGAACAGAAAAGGGAGGGAGGGGTGTGTGTGTGTGTGTGTGGAGGGGTTGGGTGTTGGCATACCCCTCTGAAACTTCAAATAGCCCCGTTACCTAATTAAGAGACTGCTGGCACAGAGCCTTAAACTCAGCGGCTTAATATGTTGAAGTGACAACCTTTTGTGAACAATGAGATCCAAAGTCAGCCTCTGGGTTAAGGCATAGATGCTCACCTTGGCAACACTTCCTTATGCTAAACTCAGCAAAGTGAGCCAAGGCATAGATATGAATAGTATATGAGGCAAGGCATTATGATGTCATTCATCAGGCTGAGCAGGAAGTGACAACATGTGTAAGTAAGACAAGTAAGTAAGTATATATACTCTTTTGATCCCGTGAGGGAAATTTGGTCTCTGCATTTATCCCAATCCGTGAATTAGTGAAACACACAGTGAGGTGAAACACACACTAATCCCGGCACAGTGAGCTGCCTGCAACAACAGCGGCGCTCGGGGAGCAGTGAGGGGTTAAGTGCTTTGCTCAAGGGCACTTCAGCCATGCCTACTGGTCGGGGTTCGAACCAGCAACCCTCCGGTTACAAGTCCAAAGCGCTAACCAGTAGGCCACGGCTGCCACAGTCCTTAACAACATATGATCATGTGAGGAAACTGGAGTGAGTTAATGGATAACTAGTCAGTGGCTAGTCACACAAAGAAGCACTTGTGAGACATCTGCACGTGTGTGTCAGTGTGAAAAGGGGGTGGGTAAGGGGTGGGGGGAGGGGTGCAGGGATGCCCTCTATACATGTGACAGGCTTTTAGAAAGTGCTGAATCATGGTTTACCTGAGATGAAATGTGACAGCGCAGCTTTTGTTCCCTGCCTGATGCCCCACCCCAATTCATATCTGAGTGACATTTTGTTCCGAGCTATGTCACAATTATGAAATCAGACACAAACTCTTTCATGCTCTCTGTCTCACACACACACACTTTGCCTCACTTTCTCTGTCACGAAACACACACACACCATGATTTAGCCTTAATCATACATTTAAAATCGCCTAATAGCCTATAACTGCATTTCGTTGTCTCTGTAGGCTACTTGTACTTTGCACAATGACAATAAAGTTTAATATAATCTAATCTAATAGCCTATAGCCTATGATCTATAACAAACGGTAGGCTATAGGCACATATTGTCTACTGCAATGATCTCTCAGTGATCCATAGTAGCCTAAGTGGTCATGTTTTTCTGACTTGTCTTGTCCATCTTGTAACTAGGTAATTAACGAGAAAGTAAGTTCAGAACGCGCCGGTTGGTTTAGTTTGAGGCGCACGAACCCTGTTGGTTGCTGCTGGACATCCGAGGTGAGGCGCGAGAGTGCGAGCGGCTTGACATGAACCTGCGAAAGCGTTTCAACCTGTAGGAATGGGTGTGACTCAAGTCTATTCGGCGTTATTTTCCCTTTCTATTATAGATGTCTTCTTCCTTCTCCAGTAGGCTACTCTTTGTCTTTCTTTTCTTCTACTCTCGCTCTCAACGTGTTCTTCAATCCCTCCCCATTGCTTTTTCACTGGCGCTGTGCCTGATAACATGACCTACATTTCGTTGTTAATTATCCTCGCTAACTTGATCACAACACCACACCAAAACACTCAGAGGCTCGGTTGTCTTCTTGGCAGAGGATTTAAGTCGATATGTCACGGGGAAACACATGCATATGCTCTAAACAAGCAAAACTATTAGATAGTCTTAGGTCTTTACCAACCACACAAAACAATAATAAATGGCAAGCGTGTTCTAGCTATGGAGAACGGCAAAACTCGTGACATGTGGAGAATGGAATTCCGCACATTACTCTCTCTGTAGCTGTGTAGGCTACTCCACTGTGGACGGCCCATCCAAAACTACATAATCACGTAAAGCACATAAGAAAACTTCTATCAGAGTGTACAACCACGCAAGCACAGCACACGCGCTCACACACAGGGAAATACCCGCTGCATCTTGCCAAACAGGCGACGTTTGACGTTGAGGTAGGTTAGATAGTTTCAGTCAGGTGAGACGTCTTACCTGCTATGTCCCATAGCTGCAGTCTGACCAGCGTTTTACTGTCCCAATTAATTACTTTTAGTGCGAAATCCACGCCGATGGTTGCCCGGTAGTGTTGGGAGAAAAGTTGGTGAACGTACCGCTTGATGATGCTGGTCTTCCCCACCCCCAGTTCGCCTATTACCAACACTTTAAATAAATACTCTTTACATTCCGTAACTGAACCTCCGGCCATGGCACACAACAACTCCGGTGACAGTTGAAAGGGAAAAGGTTTCACAAACTTTCAAGTTCCGCTACTTGCTCTTTTTCAGTTAGCGTTATGCGATGTAGCAGCGGCCCGTCGGGTGGGTGGTAAGGGAGTAGAACGCACTGTGCCTCACTCCTCTCCTCCTACCCAACAACCACCTGATAAGTCACAGGACCGGAAGAGTCGAGTCTCGGATAAACTTTCTTTAGTTCACTTTTTATCCTTGTCTGGTCCGTGGTTGGGCGCTGAGGGGAGCCGTGGGTCCAGCGGGCGGTAATCTACCGTAGGCGAGTG
The DNA here is from genome assembly GCF_018492685.1 of Alosa sapidissima. NCBI lineage: Eukaryota > Metazoa > Chordata > Actinopteri > Clupeiformes > Clupeidae > Alosa > Alosa sapidissima. The sequence continues at coordinate 13,854,681 of NC_055962.1, forward strand.
CACTAGCCTACTCACTCACGAGACATACAACATGCTGAGCTCATGCTGAGTTGTTTCAGGTTTACAGAACGTGATTTAAACCTCGAGACATTTTGCATTTTATGACTGTTTACATGGCTTTAACCACACGTCCTTATCAGGGGCGCTATTTGTTTGCGAATTAACTAGACTAAAATAAATATTAACAGAACAGAGATTAACTATAAAAGTTTTATTTTACAGCATCAGATTGTTTTGTCTAAAACAAATCCCTGTCCAAAATGACAATGAAATGATTACTTTAATTACCTCACGTGTACTGAATAATTTAACCCCACTAAAAGACAGTAACATAAACATTTTCATAGTATAACAACTATAATAGCTTATTACATAAATGTTTCTTAATAACCTGAAAGGTTGCGTCCTAGCACTTCTATAAATCCTAATTCCGTGAACTAGTACAGATTTTTTAAATTACAGAATCAGTCAAAGTTTGATTTACTGTGCACCATCTTACCACTAGAAGCAACTAGCCCATTTAAATTCATAAATATTTCTGAAAGAAAGCACAGCTTAATTGGTTTCCGCAACTCTACTCAGCATTAAAAGCAAAAGAAAAAACTTTCACAATATTCTGAAAGACACGTTTCAAATGTATAAATATGTAACATTCTAATCATATTGTACAAACATTTATGGTACAAACTGACCATCGGTGCGGAAAAGGCGCAAGGCTGAACGGTATACAAACATCCAAAAATGCTTTTCTCTGAACAAACAGAATGGACAGAGAATACAACACTGGAATGTAACAAAAGACAGTTCTTTGAAACTTCTGTGTACTTCAATCAATGAGTCCTGATCAAACTGCAGAACATAGACTAATGATTTAACAGTACAATCAAGTCCCATTCACTGAAATACGACCAATGATAAGTGTATGGGTACAGGGTGTGCAACAGAAGAAGTGTGAGTGTAAATTGATCCCTGTTTGTGTGTGTGTGTGTGTGTGTGTGTGTGTGTGTGTGTTTGTCATCAGTATAAACTGGGTGTTTGTGTTTTGCTGTAAGGTGTAAGGCAATCAGCCCAAGCAGAGAAAAAAAGGAGGGGGGAAGGTGACCTTTGAGTTTCAAAGGTGAAGACCGCTGTAGAAGTTAAGACAGAATTCCATCATATCATTATATCTACTGTCTTTTCCACATTTCTCCTCAAGTACAGAGTTTTTCAAGTTTTTATTTCCAATGAGGTGTGTCATCCGGATCCATTCTGATTAATTCCTCAGGTCATTACAGGGACTAGACTTGGCAAGCCACCAAAAGGATATCTCAAGATAAATTATTCAGGCGAGTAGATGAATTCCATGTGTATGTATCTGCGTGTGTGTGTGCCGGTGCCCACCTTAGTGTGTGTGTGTTAATGGGTGTATAATCACTTGGGAGACTCAAAGTGTCGAGGAGCTGTGCCTACAGTTAATCTGAGTGATAGTGCCAGGGAGCAGGACTTCGGAGGAACTGAGGTCGTTTCCGTGGGAGACGGGCGACCCGGGCCTCGAGATGTCTCTGAAGGGAGACGGCGGGGTCAACAGAGTCATCTTGCTCTGGGACTCCGCCTCTTCCTCTTCAGAGAGGAAGTCCTCCATGAGGTCAAATGCCCCGCCACCATCCAGGACCCCGCCTTCATCCATGAACAGAGGCAGCTGATTGGTCAACGACGGCTCATCAGAGGTGGCCACCAACAAGTGATCCGTGGGAACATTAGTACTCAGCGTGTCCAGCGACCCCCCCTGCTGCCCGTCGTTGGTACACTCCTCCGTCTTAACGGACAAATCAGAGAGTATCCCTCCTTCCTCCCGGGCTAAACCAACCGTGTGATGAGGGTGTGATGGCGTCATCCCCTGGTCCTCCTGCGAGGTCTTGTGTTCTTGCTGGGGGTGGGAAGCGGGGGTGCGCGGGGGCGTTTGGGAGCTAGTTAGGGGTCGGATGATTGCTGTCTGGCTTGGGGGGGGCGCTGGCCTCGTCGCACACACAGACTGGCGGGGGGGCTGGGGCGTCTGCTGAGGTGTCGTCTGTGGTCTGCCACCTGAGTCAGACCAGCACATAGACTTTCCATTAGAACTACGAATGAGACAGAGACCGCGGGTTACTCTCCGACAAAGGAAGCAAACAAACAAACAAGCATCATCAACATCATGAGTATTGTCACCAACCACTATCATCATTAGTCCAATTAGGGTTATTAATGATTAATGATCATGCAACAGGCCAACTGTGTCTGACTAAATGATTGTATTAGTATTAGTAATCGAAACATTTCTTAATTTATTTAATTTCTTAAGGGCATATAAGAAATCTAATGTACCATCTAATAAAATCTGGCCTAATTTTTTAAGCCACAACAATGAATTTCACAAAACTGAATGAAACTGAACTGTGCTACAATTAACTTATATGAATTTCAATTCAATTCAATTCAATTCAATTAAATAGCACTAAGGTGAACTAAACAGAACTCTGTGTGAAAGTGAGAGCCATCTTGAAGAGAAAATCACTAGTTGAACATTTTGGTGTGCCCCTCTCAGCATACATTGAAGAGAAGGGTATGTTAGAAGTTAGTTATATAAAGGGCAGTCAGTAGCAGCCAATTGTGTTAATTTTACATATTGTTTGTGTGTGTGTGTGTATTTGTCTGAGGCCATTCGCTATTGTGTGCACATCTACTATGTACAATCTACTATATTCACTGAAATATTTAACCAAACGTCAAACAGCAAATTTGCACAGACAAGAAAAAAAAGCTTTAGAATTGAGTTTCTCAAGTCCTGGAAATATTATCAAGATGGCCTTATTTGATAATGTCAATTCCCTCCTGAAGGGCAGAGTGGAAAAATATGGAAGCATACCTGAGTATTACAGAAAAAAATGTAAGTCAAATTGAGATTTTAATTAGCTCTAGTCTCTAACCTCCTTTTTCAAGGCAGCAGCAGTGGCTATATAATCAGACCCTGATATTGTAATGTTAGTGACTTTACATTCATAATTTAACTAGACACAAACTAAGATTAGTTATCGAATCAGGTAAAAAGTAAGATACATTATTGTGTTTGGTTTACATTGGTTGATTTCCAATAGCTGTTGACTCAAGTTTTTAAAAAAGCATTGGTTAGTAATGGTTCATTAGCATTGGTTATTGAATGAACCCTCAGTAAAGTATCATTAGTGCTTTTAGAATGGCAAGTCCTCCTGTTTAATGAATTACAGGTAAAGTCATGCATTTACTGTATGTGATGTTTGGCTAGGAAAGTGACTGTTTAAATAATGTTTATAGTCATGCTTATATGCATAATGGTTTAAAGTTTCTAAATCATTAAAAAGGGTAGTAAAACCTGTCAACAATGAGCGTCCACGATTCAAGTAAATACGGTAATCCTTGTTGTAAATACGGTAATGCTTGTTGTAAATACGGTAATGCTTGTTGCAGAATTAGTATCAACATCAGTGTTATTAGTATGATCATCATGGTCAAGGCTCTGCACACATTGTCATGCACTTTTCCTATGTACAGCTTATAAAGCCTTATGAAGTGTTCAAACATCCTATGTCTCTCTCCCTGCCCTACCACTCTTAGTCCATACTGCACACTCAAATGAAATTAAATCTGCTAAAATATGTCAGGCATCTCCGGAGACAGCCAAAATAAGCCCCAGAGAACACATGCTTTGGCTTTATTGTGATTGGGTTACAAAGAGAGAAAACGCATGAAGAAAATGGAGAAGAAGCGATGTAGGAGAGAAAATAAAGGGGAGGAAAGAGGGAGAATGAGGATAGAGATAGCGAGAGAGAAAGAGAGAGAGAGAGATGAAAGAACGAGAGAAGAAGAGAGGGAGCAGAGTCTTCTTCTCTGAACACACAACTCCAGACACACTCCATTTGGCAGCAGGGAGAGAGAAACATGGCAGAGTGATGGTCAGAGATGAGACTTAAACACATATAGACACACACATACACACCCGCAGACACACACACACACACTTACATACATTCACAGTCACTCACTCCTTAAACACTCAAACATGCACGTGCATGCACACACACACACATACAGTACATACACATTGATCCCTTAAACACTCAAACATGCTCACACACTCACAACACTCATATACTCAAAACACTCACACATACACAGATACACACAAATGCATATATGCATGAACGTATGTACGCACACTTCAATGCCTCTTCAACACACATGCAGTCTTCTAACCTTATTTCCTAATTGTGAGAAGTGGTACTCTTTTTTTGGGAAGATAATAATGCATATTTGTCCATTTTCATGTGAGTATGTGTATCCTTGAGGGGTTGAAATGCATTTGAAAACAAAAGCTGACCTTTAGCAGCATTAAATGTACTGTCTGCATAAACAATATCTATCTAAGACAATGGCTAGAGCACCCTCCCAGTCAACAATTTGCTAAGGCGTCTGCCTGTCACTCACTTTCCACTCCCGGGATTGGCCGTGGTTGCCGGTGGGGCAGTGGACGAGTTGTTATTTGTCTTCTTGCGTCGGAAGATGTTGAGGATGCTGTTGTTGCGCCGGACGGCCGTCTTGCCGTCACCGACGTGCATGCGCACCACGTCCGACGTGGTGAAGGCGCTCCGAACGTTGCGCTCGGGCTTGACGATGATGATGTACATCTTGGGCGTGAACATGAAGGTCAGCGCCACGGTGACGCTCAAGCTGACGGAGAAGGAGGTGGTGATGATCTTGTAGTTGGAGCCGAAGTAGATAGGCACGAAGGCCAGCCAGATGATGCACGTGGTGTACATGGTGAACGCGATGTACTTGGCCTCGTTGAAGTTAGCCGGCACGTTGCGCGTCTTGAAGGCGTAGTAGGTGCAGCTGAGGATGAGGAGGCCGTTGTAGCCCAGTGGCGCCACCATGCTCACGGTGGACGTGTTGCAGATGAGGAAGACCTCGCTGATGGACGGGTAGGACTTGACGGGCTCCGGCGGCTCCATGATGATCAGGACCACCTCCAGGGTCAGCTGGAGGCTGATGAGCATGGAGGCGATGAACACCTGGGCCCAGGCGCTCATGAAGCGCGGCTTGCGCGTGCAGATCTTCTTCTTGCTGCCAGCCAGGATGCGGGCGATGCGGTTGGTCTTGGTGACCAGCGCCGAGTAGCACATGGCCGACGAGAGGCCCACCAAGAGACGCTGCAGGTAACATGACACCACCTGGAGGGAGAGACAAGGGTGGAAGGGTTATGATACACAAAGCAACTTATAGTGTGTGTGTGTGTGTGTGTATGTGAGGGGCGTAAGACAGACATACACACACAAACACATATTCACACACACGCACACACACAAACACACATACAGCATACACACACACATACACATACACCACACTCTCACATACACACATACCCACAGACATACATGCACACATTCATACACACGGCACACATACACATACACCACACACACACACCGTAGGCCGGGCGATGAGTGTGAAGGGGCAGATGTAGCCCAGGAAGATGCCAATGAGGATGATGTAGCAGAGCTCGCGGCTGGACGACTTGACCACGGGCGTGTCGCGGTACTGGATGAAGATGAAGGTGACGAAGAGCGTGACCAGGATCCCCAGGCACGAGAACACCACGGCCACAATGGACTCCACGGCGCTCCACTCCAGGTACATAAGAGGCAGCGGTTCACAGACTAAGGCAGAGAGAGAGAGAATTTTCAAAATCTCTTTATTACAATCTTAAAAATACATCAAGATCAACTTGACACTGTACTCAAAAAGTAAAAATGAGGAAAGTTATTAATGAAAGAAATGTGCAATCTGTAGCTTGTCATTATCAACAATACACATCACGCTGTTGTAGCACCATTTTTCCTCAAAAACATCAAGAATCTTGAAAAAAAAATGAAAATCAATCAACATACAACACCTTACAGGAATAGAAAACACCATTAAGATCAAGAGAGAGAGAGAGACGAGAAAGGGAGAGAGAGGGAGAGAGAGAGGTTTGGCAACACTGTACTCAAACAGCGCTTGAACACATGCTTTCATGCAAGCAACTTTAAATTTGAATTTGAATTTGAGAAAGATAGACAGGGAGAGATAAAAAAGAGGCAGAGAGTCAGAAAAGGAGGGAGAAAGGAGAGTGAGGGAGGACATAGAGAAGAATGGTGTAAAGGATGGATAGAGGAAGAAAGAGAGAGGAGTGGAGATAGAGAGAGAATGTGATGGTGTAATGGGGCTTTCAGATTGGAAGTGGTATGAGCTTCAGTACGATTGCCGCTGGGTAAAGCGCAAAATAGTAGTCGCCATCACACGCCAGGGTCAAAGTTCAACATTGTTGAACTCTGACCGCAGTGTACAAGAAGGCTAGCTGAGCAGCAGGCCGTTCTTGCACTGTGCAAGCTATCGGAAATAATTAAGCAATATGGCACGAGTGAGAATGGGGTTGGTAAAGGATATAGTATATTTGAATGGGGAAAGCGAACGTACACTGATAGTTGAGGTTTTTTTGAGGAGACCGCACACTCTAGCAGCTCATATGCCAATAGTTTAATACAAAAGAAACAACGTTTCGGCCATAGGTCAAAACGTTTCTTTTGGTTCGGCCATAGGCACAAGGCCGGAGAACGAGTGCCACTTGTAACCACAGCTGTGGGTATATCTTTTATCGTCATTTATCCTTAATTTTCTCACTCAAAAATTGTGACAATAATACTAAATGTGATGTAATGGAATCACTGCTCTCGTTTGAGTCTACTAGTGGTTAACAGCCTGAGTGGGGATGTCCTGGGATGTTGCCACTCTGGAACTCCCCTCGTCCAATCAGAAATGAATAAATAGTTTAACTTAACAGTTGTGTAATGGGTTTGAGAGTGCGGCGGTGCCGTTGTCCTATCCTATGTGTAAGGCGCTTTAGAGATGGGAGACAGGTTGTGGGAAAGAGAAAAAGGTAAAGAGGAGAGAGGAGACGAGACGAGACGAGAGGAGAAAAAGGACACACTTAAATGTGGAGTGAAGGACAAGGACGAGGCTGAGAGAACCAAAAGAGATGGAGTGAAAAGATAGGGCCCTGTACTCTGCTGAATCGGAATCAGAAAGAATGAGACGGACAAACCATTACCAGTGAAGGCATGCAAAGGGAAGAAATGTGACTGTCTAGACAAGCTCCACAAAATGGACACTCAGGTGGGGAGTCGGCCATTCCTTGCGTTTCTTCAGAAGGACGTCACGGATGGATGGACAAGACGGATGAATGGTTGATTAGATGACTGGCATACACACACAAGTGAAGCAGCACTCAAACAACGAGCACGGCTCAAACACTTTGACCAAGGACTCGATGCACTTCTTATCGTCTATTACTGACCAGGCTGCTCAAAGGATGACTTGATGGATGACTCGATGAATGATGGATGGATGGATGGATGGACGAGGGCCTGAACAGTGAAAAGTCATTAGCATTTGCATGGAAGGACAGACTCTTGGAGGAGTAAATAGACAGATAGAGGATGGAGATGTGTGAATGTTCAAATTGAAGGCTATTCTTTGCACTTCTCATTACATCCTCTGGTCTATGGGTTCATCAGCAGGGACGGTGGAATGACAGGACTTTATCTGTCATTTATAAGTTCATCATAATGGCAATGGAAGGACACACTAATAGATGAACAGATGAATGGATAGGTGGATGGATGGATGGATGGATGGATCATTTCATACTGAATGCCTGTTGACTGCATAGTTAAATGGCAAACAGAAGAATAGAGCGGAACATCTTATCCTCTTCACACTTCAAGGATTGATGGATGGATGGATTAATGAGTGGATGGATGCACTGTCAGATGACTGCATAGTTGAATGGCAAACATCCTCTTCACAGCTGAGTTCGTGGAAGGACAGACAGACTGATCGATGGCTGAGTGGATGGTGGGATGGTGGGATGGATATGGCCGCAGAGGGAGGGGTGCGCCTACATTGCAGGTCCTCATCTGGCCACCAGCCAAGGTCGCAGGCTCGACAGGTGAACTCGTCCTGCACGATCTCGTTGTCCTTACAGGTGGTGCAGATCCAACAGCAGCTCACCTCCCCCTTACGGATCACCTGCATGGTTGTCAGAGGTGAGAGTTCAAAGGTCACGGCAGGGTTAGGACAGACAGCTGTGTTCACACACACAAAAACACAAAATGAACCACACACACACACACACACACATACACACACACACTCACACACACACACACACACACACTCACACAAGCACACACACCAAAACAGACACGCAGAAACAATAACTGACCTTTATCTGACTCACTTCAAATTGAGCAGACCATCATTCATACTGTACACACACAAATATAAAAACAAACGCACACACACATACATATGCACACACACACACACAACAATGACCTTGAGTGATCTTGGTCTTGTTTGTGGACTACAGACCAAGTGCACACAATACACACGCAACAGATTTTAATCACACACACAAACACACTGACCTTGATCTTCCATTTTGAGCAGGGCTTGCTGAAGATGAAGCACACCATCATACACACACATAAAAACTTTTCAGCACACACACACACACACACAAACACACAACCCTTTATCACACTCATATCAAACACACACATACACACACACACACACACACAACCCTATAACACACTCATATCAAACACACACACACACACACACACGCACTCGCGCACACACACACACACACCTTGATCTGCCCTCTGGAGCAGGGCTCACTGCAGACAGAGCGCACCATCTCGCTGCGGTTCATCAGAAGCTTGTCGTCGTCCACACTCAGCATCCCCTCATGCCACATGCCCACGTTGATGTAGTCATAGCGACCAGTGTGTTCCACATACTGCAGGTTCATAATGTCATACCTAAATGCACAAACACACACACACACACACACACACAAGTAGGGAGGACAGGTGTGTGAGATATGACGCGTCACAGTTGCTAAGAGGCTGGACACACGCACACACACTCACTTTCTCCCACAATAGAGTAATGAATAGTGAAATGTAATTTTCCAACCTGTCATATCTGGTAGAGCACACACAGTATGGGGGGCTAGTTTGAGTGAGTGAATGTGTGTGTGTGTGTGTGTGTGTGTGTGTGTGTGTGTGTGTGTGTGTGTGTCTGTGTGTGTGTGTGTATGTCTGTGTGTGTGTGTGTGTGTGTGTGTGTGTGTGTGTGTGTGTGTGTGTAAAAATGCATAGTGTGTGTTCAGGGTGTGTGTACAGTCTGTGTGTAATACTGAGGGAAGGAGTGAGTGATAACGATACACACACACACACACACACACTCTCTCTGCCCACACGTATGGCAAACAACCACTTAAAATACATATTTTATTTCATATAACATATAATCACCGCTTCATACATCTCTGTCTCTCTCACACACATAGACACACACACACACACACACACACCTGCCCAACGTGTCTCCATTCTCATCAAAGTACACCTCCTCTCCCGACACCCCTGTAAAGGACGTCTTGAGTAGGTAATCCAGCAGGTAGCGTCCGTCCACAGGATCCATGGCGTCGCACAGTCCAGAACGTTCCGGGCAGAGTGCCTGCTGCATGTCGTGGAGGCCGTGGGCCATGGCGTAGATGGCGTTGATGACGAAGCCCATCTTGCTGTCCTGGACATAGTGCTCACGCAGGCTCTCGTTGCCTGCGTTCAACCAGACACAGCAGAGAAGCAAGACACTTTTTGTCAGAATCAGGATCAGAATCAGGATCAGAATCAGAATCAGAATACAGATCAGAATCAGAATCCGATCAGGATCGGGATGAAGATTAGGATCAGCTTGTATTCACCAAATACTGTATGTTCACACATACAAGACATTTGGTTCCAGTTGTTGGTGTCACTTTGGTGTACAGTAAATAGACAATGTCTGAGTGACAATAGATAGACAATAAACACATACACACATACACTATTAAATATATAATCGCCATAATCACGCTGAAGAAGGACATCTTGCCCAAAACGTGATTTTAAAAAGTTTTTAAAAAGAACTGTGAGTGCTATCCTAATGAAGTTTATATTGACGCTCAGGAGGATTTACAGTTGCACCCAGTTGAAACTATACTAAGGTGTTATTTATATACAAACAGTACACAATAAAAAAGCAAATAACATTTAAATGACAAAGTAATTGTTACAGTCTTCCCCAGAATTATAAAGAATAACAATTCTAAAACATTTCCTTCTCTTTCTACCTTACTCTCTCTCTCTCTTTCTTTCTCTCACTCTCACTCTCTCTTTCTCTGTGTAACAGCCATCCTCTGCCACTCAGACCTATTTTGTTCCATGCTGAGCCTGATTACATGTAATTCTACCTGTTACTGCAGGACCCATAATCAGTACAATATGTGGACTGCATCACAAATACTACAAAGATCAATGTTACACTTAAGACACCAAAGAAAAAACTGATCTGAAAACCACTAATAATAAACACAGGCACTAAAAAGTTCTCTGCAACTTTTATACCATTTAAGAACATAATATCTATGCAAATGAAGAATCTTAAATTCAAAACATCTTGTATTTTCCTCACTTTGGCATTTGCATATTGTGTTAATTTGAAGGTAGCCGTAGAGTAGCTACTGGTAAATAAGCAAGCTCCACGTAGGAGAAACAGACCTGCAAGAACAAAAGACCAAGACGTCAAAACTTAACACCATTCAGATGACGAGCATACAATAAGCCTGAGTCGGAGGATTGAGAGAACACTGGCATTTAGCTGTGAGATGTTGTTCAAAGTCATAGCTGAAAGTCAAAGTCATCAGAACATATTGAGATTCATAAGTACATTGCCGAGATATTGAAGCCAAAGTAATGTGGCTAGATGACTTTGAGACTGTAAGTGCTGAAATTCTCTCCTCATTAAAACTTTATTTCCTTCTTTGGCTGCTTCTACTCCCTTGAGCCCCAGGCTTTGACTATTCCAAACCTCTCTGCCATTACCGAGACATCAGTCATATTAGCAGCAGGGCAAATATTGTCACACGGAGCCATAAAATATTTTACTGATGGATTGGAAAAAGGCTAAAGAGACATTGATAGACAGATCATTAGCTAAATTGATGAATTGGCAGTCAATTATTACCACCCATGCAAAGATTCATAAAGGCAGACACTCCATCTCTCCCTCTCTGTCTCTCAATTGAATTTTCAATTCAAGAAAGCTTTATTGGCATGAACGCTTCAGTAACATTATTGCCAAAGCTCAATTACATACACATGCATTACATAGGCATATTACATACACATGAATCTCAATCTCTCTCTCTCTTTCCCTCTATCTCTCTTGCTCTTTCTCTCTTCTCTCAGATACACACACACACACAAAAATCCTACATTATTACACAAATATACATAGACA
>NC_055962.1:13868625-13873625 GCF_018492685.1 Alosa sapidissima
GTACAGGGAAGCTTAGGACGCTCTGACGTGGCAGCATTATATGTTCAATCATGTTCTATCTTACTACTTTATTTAAAGGCCGTCTATTCCGATTGGTTGCTGGTCATTGGTCGCTGAACCATGTCATAGCTCATTACCATAAAGTTGACCAACTTTCAACTTTCTGCTTGACGCTCAAGTCGCTCAAGACGCCCAAAACGTGACGCCGATGGATTTGCCGCTTCTTGCAGCTGAGAGAAGCCGGCTTCCATTGAAAATGATTGACATCCTGAATCTTTGGAGGCTCAAGTCAGCGGCAGTGTGTATGTACAGTTAGGAGAGAAACAGGAGGACGATGGGACAAAGCGATAAAGCCACAGAGAGAGCTGCTGAGCTGAGACTGGCAGATGAGTACTCTACCGCTGCTGCTGAGCTGAGACTGGCAGATGAGTACTCTACCGCTGCTGCTGAGCTGAGACTGGCAGATGAGTACTCTACCGCTGCTGAGCTGAGACTGGCAGATGAGTACTCTATCGCTGCTGAGCTGAGACTGGCAGATGAGTACTCTACCGCTGCTGCTGAGCTGAGACTGGCAGATGAGTACTCTACCGCTGCGCTGATGGATTTCCTAAATTTATCCGCCAGTAATATCTTCTGCCAAAAAAAGTCCATCAATTATGGATTAATTATGGTTCCTTTGATGTCTAATTACTATCAGACAGAGTGTTAGTAATCACTGTGTGTGTCGGTGTGTGTGCGTGTGTATGTGCGTGTGTATGTGCGTGAGAGAGAGAGAGAAGATGTTTATTTTGGTCCATTTACAGTTTTTCTCAGTCGCTTTGGTGCTTTTCTCAGATCAGAATGAAAATTCTCATAACTATTAGTTCAACCTCCACAACATTTAGTCATTTGGGCACATCATAGTAGCAATTTCTCCTTCCTTTGAACAAATTGCAAATGCTTTTGAACATTTATCAGTTGCTTTGTCATGTCAGTCAAAATTAACTATACTTATGGATGCTGAATAGTCGTTCCCAATAAAACTAATAGTCTTCATTTCATTGCTTGAGTCATTACATACAAAATTGGTGAACTAGTTATCAAATTCTGTCACAATGCTGTAGAATTGCAAAAAGCATATAGTAAAAATGTGAAATGTACATATTTAGTGTCTTGTACTGACTTACTCCCCTAACTACAGCAATGTGTAACTTTACTGTAGTTTTCAAATGGCTGTACAAGTACTGTATAGTGCTGTCTTGAGCATGTTCAGTTAGTGTCACTGAGTTCTGACCTTTTTTTGCATGGGAAAACACTGAGAGCATAAACTGTCGTAATGAAAACATGACAAAGCCATTTGACTCTTTAGCCATTTGTGTTCAAACTAATCCTAATTAATCCTAACCCCTAACCCCAAATACATTTCCTAAACATTCTCTCATGCCAACAAAGTTCAGAAGGAGAGCCGGAGATTTGTACTTTTGTCTACTAGTGCTAGTGCTCATCTGAATGAAATAGTTAGAAGAAGGGGCAGAGGGAGAGAGGATGGATGGATGGATAGATAGATAGATAGATAGATAGATAGATAGATAGATGGGAGATAGAGAGGGAGAGTGTGTGTGAGAAAGGAGAGATAGATAGAGAGAACAAGAGAGAGTGTGTGTGAGAGTGTGTCTAGAGAGACAGAAAGAGAGCAAGACAGAGGTAGCGTGAAAGTACATGTGTGTGTGTGTGTGTATGATAGAGAGAACAAGAGAGATGGCATGTATGTGAGAGAATCAGAGAAGCCACCACTCATCTGCAAGCATGGGGGAAGAAAAGTAACCCTCTCCTCTCCTGCACATCCACTGTATCACTCATTCTCTGTCTCTCTCTCTCTCTCTCTCTCTCTCTCTCTCTCTCTCTCTCTCTCTCTCTCTCTTTCTGATCCCTTGTTCTCTTTCTCTCTCATCACCTTTGCATGTTCTCTCTTCCCCTCACTCTTTTTCTCTGTCTCTCTTGCTCACATATCTCACTCTGAAGAAAATTATTGTTGGTCTCCAAGGTACAACATGACATAATTGTCTGTCTCTATGGTGATGTTCACCCTCAGAAAAGCACAAGTCTTTCGGACTTCAGACTTTGTCCTCGATCATTTCATCATTTGTCTGATGATTCAGTACATAACCTCTGTGCGTTTGTAGTTGGAGTGCGCTCATTGTGGCTATGGGTTTAAGTGTTTGAGTTTGTCTATATGTGCATGCGTGGGTTTGTGTGTGTGTGTGTGTCTGTGTGTCTGTGTGTGTTTGTCTGTCTGTGTGTGTGTACTGTAGGTGCATGTGTGAATATCTGTGTGTGTGTGTGTGTGTGTGTGTGTGTGTGTGTGTGTGTGTGTGTGTGTGTTTGTGTGTGTGTGTGTGTGTGTATGTGTGTGTATGTGTGTCTGTGTGTGTTTGTCTGTCTGTGTGTGTGTACTGTAGGTGCATGTGTGAATATCTCTGTGTGTGTGTGTGTGTATGAGTGTGTGTGTGTGTGTGTGTGTGTGTGTGTGTGTGTGTGTGTGTGTGTGTGTGTGTGCCCATGCCCACTCCTAACCCTCTTCTGTAGAGCAGCTGAGTGTTGTTGCCCAGGCCCACTCTCACACAAGAGCCCTCCATTGCTCTCTCTCCTACCTCCTCTCCAATGCTCTCTCTCTCTCTCTCTCTCTCTCTCTCTCTCTCCTACCTCCTCTCCAATGCTCTGTCTCTCTCTCTTCCTCCTCTCCTACTGCTCTCTCTCTCTCTCTCTCTCTCCTACCTCCTCTCCAATGCTCTGTCTCTCTCTCTTCCTCCTCTCCTACTGCTCTCTCTCTCTCTCTCTCTCTCCTACCTCTTCTCCAATGCTCTGTCTCTCTCTCTTCCTCCTCTCCTACTGCTCTCTCTCTCTCTCTGTCTGTGGCACCAGGACCTGGAGTACTCAGTCTGAGGGCTTTCATCCTCCACTCTCCACTCTGTGTCTGTTAACACATGAACACTTCACTCTCTGCTCTGTAACATGAACACTTCACTCTCTGCTTTGTGTATGAATACATGAACATTCCACTTTCCACTCTGTGGGCCAGATGTACGTACATTTGCGAACGTAGCGTTATCAGCGTCATGGACACACCGCAGATTGCGAATGCTCCGGCCATAAACGCAATTTACGAACGTCCACAACTGAATGGCAGTGCCTACATACAAGCGCCGTTGAATGAAGTTAACTGATGACAACATTAAAAAGAGTGTGTGTGTGTGTGTGTTGTGTGTGTGTGTGTGTGTGTGTGTGTGTGTGTGTGCCCATGCCCACTCCTAACCCTCTTCTGTAGAGCAGCTGAGTGTTGTTGCCCAGGCCCACTCTCACACAAAATAGTGCTCTAAATAGTGATTCTGTTGTCTTTGAAAGGTTCTCTTATTGACGCATTGAACTGCAATTTGGATTAACACCTGCTTTTACAAGGGGGAAGTATTTAGGCGTAGTAGTTGCTCTGTTAACACATGAACATTCCACTCTCTGCTCTGTTAACACATGAACATTCCACTCTCTGCTCTGTTAACACATGAACATTTCACTCTCTGCTAAGGAGGAGGGGGGGGGGGTCCCCCTTTATGCAGACCAGCGTAAGCCCTCGCTGCAATAATGTAACAAATGTAACAAATGAAACAGCTGTTGGGCCTGTGACGTCAGACTCAACAACCAAATTAACACCTGAGCACTCTACTCTCTGCTCTTTTAACACTCTACTCTCTGCTCTGTTAACATGAACAATCCACTCTCTGCTCTGTGTATGAATACATGAACAGTTTGAATACTCCACTCTCTGTTAACACATGAAAAATCCACACTCTCGCTTTTTGTATGAATACATGAACACTCCACTCTCTGTTAACACATGAACACTCCACTATCTGTTAACACATGAACACTCCACTCTCTGTTAACACATGAACAATCCACTCTCGGCTCTGTGTATGAATACATGAACACTCCACTCTCTGTTAACACATGAACATTCCACTCTCTGTTCTGTGTGTATTAACACATGAACATGCATGTGGACAATTCATGAGACTTTCAGTTTCACAGTCTGTGCTGCTTGTCAGAAAATGAAGAGGGTCTGGCAATGATGAAGCACCTGTGGGACTTTCGCTGATGGCAAACTGGCTCAGAATGGAACATGTCATTTCTATAGCAACTCACTCAGCTGCCTAGCATGCCAACATACCAGACTGAAAACAGAACAATTTTCATCTCGGTTTGTTCAGAGCAAAAACATTCTTTTTTGGTTCCTGTTCGGGTGTTTCAAGGCCTCTCCTCTAAATGGTAAGAAGAATAACGTTCCTAAATGCCTTTGATTGATACAAATTGATTTATGGCCGGTGGCACAAACCTATAGGCTTTTTTTGCCCAACTTTAAAGCTTAAATCAAAGCACATTAGATATCAAGGCTAATTGTGAAAAACACAGTGCCTGAATTCAGATGTGACGGGAGATTTAAAAAGTAAGCAAGTAGGCCTATATAATATTAGATCTTTAAAAAATGTCTGATAGCCTAACTTCAGGCACAGAAAAGCCCTGTAATAGCCTAACCTATCTGTGGTGCCACAAATTGCATGACAGGCCTATAGATATTTTCCTAGTGTTTCTGGTAGCCTATGTTATTTCACACAATGTTTCAGTAATGTAGGCTCAGTGCCCGCGCTACCACCACGTGCATCACGCACTGTGCGTAGGGCACCAAGGGGCGTCGGGGGCACCAACATTTAGCCAATAAAAGTACTTCAAGCTGCTTTTCATTCTTCCGAACCTTTACAATGTCAAAATACAGCAACAGCATGTTACATGCAATAATGATATGGGTCCTCTCAATCTCCACTATGCAGTAGATCTAATTTGAACGTCATGCTACTCCATTTAATTGGGAACGCATCTTGAGCGGACATGAGAGAAGAGAGAGTGGGGGGAGAGAGAAAGTGTCAGGTTCCAGCTACCTTGACATGTTAATAATTGATATCTCCTTTTTG
>NC_055962.1:13878625-13883625 GCF_018492685.1 Alosa sapidissima
CACATCTCAGTTTTCCAACAATATTGTGTGTCCACAGGGCTACTCGTCTGTTATAATTACTCATTCTGATTTTTTGTCAGTCAGTTACAGTTATAGCTCGGCTGGGATTTGACCATAGACAGTAAAAGATTTGACTGGACCACTGTCATACTCGTAGACCAGTGTTTCTCAAAGTGTGGTCCGGGAATCACTGGTGGTCTGCAAGCTATCCCAAGTGGTCCGCGAGCAGACGTGGTAAAATATAATATAGATGAGTTGTTTGCAATATTGAACCAACTTGTATGTAAAAACAGTTCTGCAACACTGTCTATGTAAGATATGCCAGTTTAAATCATACAGTATGAATCCACACAGTAAGCAAAGTGCAAAGACAATAAGCAAGGTGGTTCAGTGAGTAGGCCTATAATGTAGACTAATTATAGGCTACTGTTGAAGTAGGTCTAATCTTTTTTTTTTTAGCTAGGGTTAGTTAAGTGGTCCTGAAACTGAAAAAGTTTGAGAAACACTGTCGTAGTCCAAAGTATTAATGTTTTACTCCGTCTCGCTAGATGGCGATATGCGCCCAAACACAACACATTCCCCAAACAGACTCTCCATCTTAGCCATAGCTAACTTGCTAGCGAACTTTCCATATTAGCTTACTTGCTAGCAAACTTTGCATCATCAGTCTAACTAGTTAAATAGTTGACATTACATGATGAACATTTTCGTATGGACATTCTGGTGGATGTTAATTTGTATGAGAGAAGCTTCAACTTCTGGGTATGTAGCATTGTGGCATAAAGCTTAGGTAATTAGTTTGCTAACTCTGGCAGAAATCTCCAGTGTTCTTGTTCCATGTAGTTTCGTGTTGCAGCCACAGGGTTGCAGCAACAGCACGTAGACTAGCCTACAGGAAAGCTGTTGCGTTTGAACTCATTCGGAATATTTTGAAAACGTAACAGCTAGATATTCTGTCTTCTCATTTTGTAGACGAAAATGAAGAGAGATTTTATCTTAGTTTTTATTTCATGCAAAACATTTTAGTCTCGTCTTTTTTCGTCAACAATAATGCATCTTAAGATAGTCTTAGTCAGTGTTTCAGGACAATACTGCCGTCTCGTCATCGTCTCGTCTTAGTCATTAAAAAAAAGGTCGTTGACGAACATATTTCCTCTCGTCTCGTCTGACGAAATTAACACTATAAAGGTGCCACCTCTCTGAGGCCTACAAACAGGCAAGCGCCTCACGTTCACCAACAGAGTAGCGCTCTTCAGAGAGGTCTCTCCACCCTGTCCTGCACCTGTGAAAGGACTGCACCAATAGCCCGATCTGAAGCATCACAGGTGACTAGAGTCGGACATTCAAGGTTAAAGTGGGCTAGGACAGGGGGTGTTGTGAGCTGGGCTTTCAGAGTTTGTACGTCCTCTGAACATGCTGTAGTCCAGTGCCATGGCTCTTTTTTTTTAAGCAGTTGGCGGAGAGGTGCGGTGGTCTGTGAGTAGTGGGGCAGAAAACGGAGGTTCAGTAGTACGCAGTCATGCCTAAAAACGAGGCCACTTGGAAAGCTGAGGTCGGCTCTGAAATCCTGTGTATGGCGTCGACGTTGGACTGTAGTGGGGAAATTCCATTGGCTGTCAAGCGGAACCCCACAAAGTCGATGGCTGGGGCAGCAAAGCAGCATTTTTCTTTGTTCAGAGTCAGGTTGTTCTGAAGGAGGGCCTGAGCCACCCTCTGGAGGCGCTTGTTGTGTGTCTCAATGTCTTGAGCATGAATAACAATGTCATCCAGAAAAACCGCTACCCCAGGGATGCCAGCCAGAGTTGTGCTCATCACTTTCTGGAAGCAGCTAGGGGCGGAGCTTAATCCAAAAGCCATTCGAGTGTACCGGAACACCCCAGCGTGCGTCACGAAAGCAGTGAGGTCTCAGCTGGCTGGGTGGAGTGTTACCTGCAGGTAGCCCTGACGTAAGTCAAGCTTTGTGAAGACTGTTGAGCCGTGAAAGTGTGCAGTGAGCTCCTCTGAGGTAGGCAAAGGATATCTGTCTGGAGTAACTGCCTTATTCACCAAACGTAGGTCAACGCATATTCTTATTCCCCCAGATTTTTAAAATCCAGGGAGCAGCGTTGACTGGTTCAATAATTCCCATGTCCAGGAGTCTCTCAAGGCAAAGGGAATCCTGCGCACGGGCTGGATGACAGGTGACACGTCAGGGTTCACCAGAGGCCTGTGTGTGAAGGCTGTGAGACAGCCTAAGCCATCGAACAGAGCCGGACACTTTTGCTGCCAGGTGGAGGTGATGAGGTGAATGTTGGAGCCAGCATCATCCCTGAGCTTGAACCCCAGGCCTGTGAACAGATCCAGGCCTAGAAGGTTGGCTCCCCTCCTTGCGATGTGAAAGGGGAAAGATGGTAGATGCTTGGAGCCGTAGTGAACGGGCACATGGAGCCAGAGGTGGAAAGTAACGAAATACATTTACTCACGTTACTGTATTGAGTAGTTTTTCTGTGTATTTTGTATTTTTTAAGTAGTTTATAAAATCGGTATTTTAAATTTTACTTGATTACATTTTGAGTGAAGTATTGTACTTCGCTACATAAATCCCATCCGTTACTTGAGTAAAAAAAAAAGTTAAGACTAAAGAAAACAGAAAGGGAGCGAAAAGAAATCGCGCCCTAAACCACTAGCCTAGTGATAATGATCAGCATGTAGCCTACAACAGGACATGAATCAAGCTGGCGCCATGCAGTCTTTCTGAAAGGGATGGAGATGGAGCTGGAGCTGGATCACGAGATGCATCAGATTACATGTGTAGCCTAACCTATGAAAGTGTATTTCCCGCTATTTCAATGGGTTGTCTCAGTTCGTTTTAGCACTAATGATAGCGGAGATATTCAAGCAAACACCATGGGATTTCATGTTTTGACGTTTGTGCTCACCTTTCTTTGGAAAGAAGTTTATTAGCAGTTGTTTCCCCTCATTTTGATGTCTCTCTTTTTAGTAACCTGACTTGGCTTTCTTGGAGAAAGACATTGCACCAGCAGCACAACAATTAGCGGCCCACTACTAGCGATGCTCAACTAAATAAACAAAAGATAGACTAGGCCTACCTTATGAATCATGCAGGCGGACTAAACCATTTATGTCTTTAGCAAGGGAGAGAGAGAGTGACCTTAGACAGTTTTCACTATGTTTTGTATACAAAATCCAGTCAGTCAAACTTTAAATTTCGGCTGACATTCATTTTGACATTTATGAAGTTAAAATATTCAGGTAAAATAAATATATGGTGGATATATATATATATATATATATATATATATATATATAATTTTTTTTCAGTAATTAGCTTAAACTTCCATTGAGTCTATTCGAAATTTTCACCACACATTATATTAACACACATATAAAAAATCCAAACATAAGAGTTATGTGTATTAAAGTGGAATGACACAGGAAAAAAGTATTGAACGTGCCTACTGAAATTTCTTCAATACTTTGTGGAAAAGCCTTTGTAAAAACAGCTTCAAGACATTTCCTGTATGACAAAACGTATTAGTCACAGTATCAGGTGTGATTTTGGCCCATTGTTCTAAACAGATTCCAGGGGTCCCTCTTGTGAATCCTGATCTTTAGTTACTTCCAGAACTGTTTAATTGAATTGGCTGCCTTCAAGTCTTTCTGGAGCTTTCTCCGAGTGGTCCTTGGCTCTTGGAATTGACTTGGTCCTTGGAATTGACTATCCTTCTGACTCCCTGGTCAGAAATATTGCGAGGAGATCCTGCATGGCACTGATGTTTCTTCCACTTGCAGATAATGGCTCCCATGCTGCTTACTGAAGATTCTGAAGTTTTGAAATGCATCTGTGTAACCAGTTTCATTGATATGTTTTGCCACAATAAGGTTGCAAAGGTCTTGGGAGAGCTTTTTGCGTTTATCCATCATGAAATGTTTCTTGTGTGACACCTTGGTAATGAAAAACCTTTTTATAGCCCATCAATATACTAACCAAGCTTATATTAATTTGCACAGATAGAAAGGATAACTACTCTAACTACTTACAGATTCCAGCTCGTTCCTTCCATTTCCTTGCCTTAGTGCTTTTTCTTAGCTTGTTCAATACTTTTTCCCTGTGTTATTCCACTTCATTACACATGACTCTACTTATGGAGTTGTTTGGATTTTTTATGTGTGGATTACCTGAGTTATTACTAATGCCTGGTGAAAATGTTGTACCCCCCGTATTCCACTTTTCAAGGGCCCTCTCCTCCATTGGGGCCCTATACTTCCCACTCTCCCCCCCAGTTTGACGCCCTTTAATCTGCTGAACCTTCTGCTCGTTTACAAATATAAAAAAAACTCTCTGCAACTCAACATTGGCCTGCCTGCCTCAGCTGCCTGTGAGGAGTTTTTCCAGTTGTGCTGGATTACTGTTCACTGCAAAGCGACGCAAGGATGAGTGCAACTAACTTTTAATCAACTACTGCTCTTAAAGGAGAACTCCAGTGATTTTTCACATAGATCTCCATTTCTCAACGTCACCGAGCACTGTCCGTATGAACAAAACTGAAACAATCGGTTTTACCTAGCTCGAGTTGCTGCAGCTACAGCGCTACACACTGGGAGCATGAACATGGCTGCCTTAGCTGCTGGCTGCAGCAACTCGAGCTAGGACCAAAGTCCTTTTCAGGCAAGTACCTCCACTCGGCGGCCATATTGCAAGTTTTTGGGCACTTATCGTGCATCTATTTCGGCAGAAATGCGTGTGCGTAAGGCTTGACGACACCAATCTTGCTCCAGCAGCGAGATCACAACAGATGATTGGCACGATGTCTTCACAGCACACCGCATGATTGGCTCAATGTATTTTACAACA
This sequence comes from Alosa sapidissima, assembly GCF_018492685.1. Taxonomy (NCBI): domain Eukaryota; kingdom Metazoa; phylum Chordata; class Actinopteri; order Clupeiformes; family Clupeidae; genus Alosa; species Alosa sapidissima. The sequence continues at coordinate 13,883,481 of NC_055962.1, forward strand.
CACCACATGATTGGCTCAATGTATTCACATGTCAACGTTTTGCCGCGGAAGGGTTGTGATATTTGTAGACAACTGACTAACCCCATGCATTACTATGGAGGATTTTTTGAGTGCTGTATCTCCTCATTAGAAGTCTCTGGTAAAA
>NC_055962.1:13891125-13918625 GCF_018492685.1 Alosa sapidissima
TTGTCTTTGACTACCCAAACAGTGCTCATGATTACTTGTAAGAAGAGTGTAGAATGGGCCAAGGAAGAACCCATTCAATTTAAGTTGTAGACTTGTGCCTTTTATTACTGTTTATAATGTCAGCACAAGACTGGTTATTGTGTTGGAATGACATCAGACCCTCCTATCCTCATTGGATGTGATCTGGCCCAAGGCCAGTGTGAAGGATTGTGGGAGATTGACCTCTGGGGCTTTGTCACCCCTGTGTAGTCCACTATTGGAATGGTGGTGATTTGAGATTTTCTAGATAGTATCATGGGGATTATGAATAAGCAAACCTATCTAATGACTTGGTACTCAGTAGTATCACTGCTTGGGAGACTGTGGTATGTGACCGTTACAAACATTTACAAATCGCTTTGGATAAAAGACATCTATCTCAAACAAATCCTTTAACCTTATTATTCTGTAGATTATTGCTTGGACCCCAAACACAATAATATATGGGCTCAATTATTTTATCTTTTTTTTTTAGTTCATCCTCAGAGGTGTATTGTGAGAAGTGAGTACAATTGCTTTGACATATTGCTTTAGCATCGGGCCGTCCTTTTCCTCAGTGTGACGTGAACTGACCTCAGGACACTGTCAGAGTTACGCATTACCTGCGTGAGGTCCCCAGTCCTCCTCATCCAGGGTTGCCTCTGAGCATTACACCTAACCCCCAACTGCTCCGTGTGTGTGTGTGTGTGTGTGTGTGTGTGTTTTCACTAACCACAGATGGGTACAATGCAGAGAAAGAATTCAATGATAGTATCTATCTCTCTCTCTCTCTCTCTCTCTCTCTCTCTCTCTCTATATATATATATATATATATATATATATATATATCAACTTTCTGACCCCAGAACGGAGCATGCTGTCTTTGTGGATTTCAGATCTCAACACTTTTCTTGGTCTCTGTTTGGTCTAGGCATGACAAACAGACAGCCAAGCTGGCACTGACTTACGGCTGCTAACATGAGACACTGAGACAACGATGGAGAAATGAAGAGAGTCAGAGCTGATAAACAGATAAAGGGGAAAAGACAGATCAACAGAGAGAGAGAGAGAGAGGAAAAGAAAGAAAATGGCAGTCTTTGAACTGTCCTGAATCGCCCTGAAATCGCCTCTGCATGTGCATGTTTGTGTTTACAAAGAAAGACAGAAAGAAAGTAACAAACAAATAATCAAACAAACAAACAAACAAACAAACAAACAGTCTTAGGCCAGATCAGTGCTTAATATTATCAGAGAGTCATGTGTGTTTGTTTGTGTAAGACTGTGCGTGTGCCTTTGTATGTTTAGGTGTGTGTGTTTGTGTATGTCTAGGTGTGTGTGTTAGAGTATGTCTGTGTGTATGTTTGTGGATGTCTAGGTGTGTGTATGTGAGTATGTCTGTGTGTATGTTTGTGTATGTCAAGGTGTGTGTGTGTCAGTATGTTTAGGTGTGTGTGTTTGAGTATGTCTATGTGTATGTTTGTGTATGTCTAGGTGTGTGTGTTTGAGTATGTCTAGTTGTGTATGTTTAAGTATGTCTACTGTAGGTGTGTGTGTTTATGTCTATGTGTGTGTGTTTGTGTATGTCTGTGTATGTGTGTTTGTGTCTATGAGTGCCTGTTTGTGTATGTCTGTGTGCGTGTGTGTTTGTGTATGTCTCTGTGTGTGTGTGTGTGTGTGTGTGTTTGTATGTCTGTGTGTATGTTTGTGTATGTCTAGGTGTGTGTGTTTGAGTATGTCTAGGTGTGTGTGTTTGAGTATGTCTAGTTGTGTGTGTTTGTGTATGTTTAGTTGTGTGTGTTTGTGTCTATGTGTGTGTGTTTGTGTACGTGTGTGTGTGTGTGTGTGTGTGTGTGTTTGTGTCTATGTGTGTGTGTTTGTGTATGTCTGTGTGTGTGTGTGTGTGTGTGTGTTTGTGTATGTCTGTGTGTATGTTTGTGTATGTCTAGGTGTGTGCCATTGTGTATATCTAGGTGTGTGTGTTTGTGTATATCTAGGTGTGTGTGCTTGTGTCTAGGCATGTGTCTTTGTGTGTCTGTGTGTGTGTGTTTGTGTATATATGCGTGTGTATGTGTCTCTTTGTGTATGCCTATGTGTGTGTATTTGTGTCTGTGTGCGTGCATGCATGCGTGTGTATGAATTACTAGTAGCTCTTATTGTCTGTACATCTGATGTCGCTGCTGCTTAAACCTATCAACACACACACACACACACACACACACACACACACACACACACACACCGATATCTTCGAAGACAATTTAATGCATATGCCTGCGTCAGTCAGTCTACCCAAACATTCCTCTTCAACCGCAATGTCATTTGACCTCCGATGATGTCATCCATCATCACCATCATTGTCAGAGGCCTCTGCAGGCCCCCGCAATCACCCCACCACATCACCGTGCCGACAACACGTCAATCAATGCCAGCTGACAATCACCATCATGTGTCAATCACAGGCAGCTGTCGGGGACCAAAGGGCTCTGGGCTGGGCCCTTGGGAGAGGCACTAAATTTAACGAAAGCAGCCTGACCTCAGATGCAGAAACATGCCCGCCACGGTTTATACATAGATCGATTTAAAGATAGAGATGATTGGGAGAGCGACAGGAAGAGAGAGAGAGGAAGAGTGTGGCAGACAAGGAGGCAGACAGAGGGAGAGAGGAAAGAAAGAAAGAACATAGATAGATAGATAGATAGATAGATAGATAGATAGATAGATAGATAGATAGATAGAGAGAGAGAGAGAAAGAAAGGGGGAGTCACAGATGAGCAGACAGAGAAGTGATAAACCAACAAAGACTGACTGAGTGAGGAGGAGTGAAAGAAAGGCAGAACGAGAGAGAGAGAGAGAGTAAGGAGCTTTTAATTCACTCATTTAATAATATGGAAGAAATGATTCATTAAGGTGTGCTCAGATATGCAAATTCCACGGGAGATGGGGTTTTACTTGTTACATTTTAATGTAATGGAGTTTGCATTCAATTAAACATTAACAAGGGACAGGAGAGTTGAGTGAGAGTGCAAGAGAGAGAGAGACAGAGTTTTTTCTCAAACAGATATAGTTTCTGTTTGTGTTATTGTGTTGAAATATGTTTGGTTTGGCAACACCGCTTCACTAAGTCATGCCAGTAAAGATCCTTTGAACTGAATTGAGTCAAATTGAATTAAGAGAGAGAGAGAAAGAGTAAGAGAGAGAGAGAGATTTGTCCATTAATTATGTCCTTATACAACATCTGTCTGTATTTATCAGGGTTCATCAGCAGTGGTTGCTATGTGCTCCACTGTAGTTCCACTGCTGCGTGTGTGTGTGTGCGGGGGGGGGGGGGGGGGGGGGGTGGGGTGGTGAGGATGTGTGTGATGACTTCTTCAGATTCAGCTTGTGCAGCAGATGGCTGTTTTTATATAATGATGTACTCTGGGACTCTTTCAATAAAACTCACTCGTTAATGGTGGCGGAACTGGCAGAGCTGGTTAATGCCATCTCTGTCTCTCTCTTTTGGTCTCTCTCTCTCCCTCTCTCTCCTCTGTCTCTCTCTCTCTCTTTTGCTCTCTCCTTATATATCTCTCCCTATCTCTCTTTCTCTCTTTTTCTCTCTTGCTCTGTCTCACTCTATGTCTCATTTGATCTTCCCCTCTTTCTTCTGGTCTCTATCTATTTTGCTGTGTGTGTGTGTGTGTGTGTGTGTGTGTGTGTGTGTGTGTGTGTGTGCGTGCGTGCGTGCGTGCGTGCGTGCGTGTGTGTGTGTGTGTGTGTGTGTGTCAGTATGCTTGTCAGCCTATTATCCCTTGTGTGGGTAGAATATATGGGATTCCCACTGATGCACGAATCACTGAGGCGCGCAAACACACACACATGCACAATCACACACACTCACACACATACACATGCACACACATACACATACATGCATATTCACACTCACACATTCACACAGGCATATACACAACAACCCACATAACACACACACACACACACACACACACACACACACACACACACACACACACACACACACCTACACACACACACACACACACACACACACACACACACACACACACACACACACACAAAGATAGAGAAGATACAGAAAACAAACAGATAGAGAGAAAAGTACACAGAGCACATACCACATACTCATGCATACACAGAAACGCACACACAGAAAAGCACATAGAACACACACATACGCAGTTATAGAGAAAAGCACACAAACCAGCTCCACACACTAAAAACACACACACACACACATACACACCACACACACAAGCCCAACCACACACACACACACACACACACACACACACACACACACACACACACACACAGTAGTCTCAAATACATACTGTACACACACTAGTCTTCTGCAGACACACACAGTAACCTCTGGTGACTGGCTGATAACTTGGGTCGATAGCACAATTATTACAGTAATGAAAATCTTGACTGAACTGAATTTCAATGTCAAGTCACTAAGCATTCACCCTGTCCAGCACTGAAAATCCACTGATGTGTCTCACCTCCCAGATGATGTGGAAAACCAACTAGATGGCCAGTTCTTTCACACAATAACCTCTCTGCACCGTTAGGATAACGCTGTCTTGAGATGATGGCTTTGTACCGCACTGCTTTTTTGTCAATATACCTGCGGCCCATTCCAGAGACATCTCCAATCATGTAAGACATTCAAATTGCAGACAAGTCAAATACTTAGACCATTAGCGACTTTGACCCAAATGCATCAATATTGATGTTGGCCGTACATGTACACACACACACACACACACACACATATTGATGCATACACACACACTCTATGTGCAATGAGACACTAGGTAATGATCCTATGTACAGACCGGTGACTCCATGGCTTTCTTTCTCTCTTTCTTTCTCTCCTCTCTCTCTCTTGCTTTCTCTCTCACAAACTCTCTCTCTCTCTCTCTTTCTCTCACTCTCAGTACACTTGCACAGTTTAACTCACACAACACTAATTTGGCATTTGTCCCCGATTGTCTTGTTGTGAGAAAAACTGATGTCTCACATTCCCCATTCATTCCCCATTCACATCCCAAATGCATGTCTGAATGAAAGCCGATCTGTCATACTTTGACATTCATTCTTACATTATTTTCTGTCTGTCTGTCTGTTGTGTGTGTGTGTGTGTGTGTGTGTGTCTGTGTGTGTTTTGTCAGCACCGCACCTGTGTGTCAGTGTATCCATGTCTACAACAAGGGGGATGAACAGCAGATTTGATAAACTCATTAAGATCTTACTTTGACTTGCATGTGTGTGTGTGTGTGTGTGTGTGTGTGTGTGTGTGTGAGAGAGAGAGAGAGTGAAAGTGTGAGAGATTTGGCATGCTGGGTTCCTGCATGCAGTGGACCAGGGGCTTACCTTCTGTGTGCACGGCCGACACATAGGTCCAGTTGTAGCGCTTGACTATATCCAGCATGGCGCGGGCCTGAAGTGTGTCCGAGGCCACGACCCGCAGGAAGTACTGGAAGAGCGTCTTATCACTCAGGTCAATGCTGGTGGCACTGTAGGCTATCTGCGGGATGTTGAAGAGCTGCAGGAGATTCTGGACCTGGATGGCCACTGAGCTGGAGCCGGGACCGATCACCCCAGCAATGGGCTTCTTCTTCTGGGCAGCGCTGGGACCCGAGGGGCCTCCTGTGCCGGGTCCGTCCACGCACACCTTGGTGGCCCCTACTGCTGCTCCGCCTGGCTGCTGCAGCAGCTGCTGCTGGAGGAGCGGGTCTTCCTCGCGGATGGAGATGAGTGAGTCGCGGATGAACTCGATGCTCTGCTCGAGTGCCACGGCCGAGTGCCAGCACGAGTCTCGGATCTCGCAGCCCAGCGTGACGTTGGGCAGGAGCATTGGGTCGGCGTTGATGCGGTCCAGCGCGTAGAACATGGCCTCCACGCGCTGGATGCCGTACTGCTCGCGCACCTCGCCACACTGCCGCTCGGCCACGTGGTCCGCCGACGGCTGGTGGTGCACGGAGAAGAGCGCGCCGATGATCACGTCGCCGTCCATGCGGGCGACCGCGCGCGACGAGGCCCGGGGCACGGCCGCCGAGCGCTCCCGGACGGCGCCCGCCGACGCCAGAGGCAACGGGCCGCCACCGAGGAAGAGGAGGAGGACGAGGAGGAGGAGGTGGAGGGGGGAGGAGAGGAAGAGGGCGGCCGAGGAGAGGCTGGCTGCGGAGACCCGTGCCCGGGCGGCAGAGGTGGCACAGTGGGCGCGAGCTGGGAAGGGCAGCATGGTGAAGCGCAGGCTGGAAACCCAGGGACTGGAACAGGCGCGGGCAGGGACTCTACCAGCGGCGGGTGCCCGACGAGGGGCGCTGGTCTGACGGGCGAAGGCGGAGGAGGAGTGGGCAGGGGCAAACGGGGGAAAGGACAGGGCAGGGGAGGCAGAGTATGGGGTAGGGGGTGGGGTGGGCAACGGAGAGCGGGTGGGCATCTTCAAGCATGCCATGCTGCACCTTGCGTGCGTGGTGCCAGCTGTGCGCCCATGGCTGGAAGCCCACCTCGTGCCAACGTGGAGGGGGATGGCGGGGAGGTGGGGGAGGGTGGCTTGGGAGAAGAGAGGACAATCAGCAGCACGTGGCACTAGCACAGAGAGGAAGAGGAAGATGAGGAAGCAGGGGGTGGCTTATCGTGAAGACCATGACTCAACTCAACTGGAACGCATCCACCACTGGCACCTGCAGAGGGGGAAAGAGAGGGAAAACTTACCATTACACACACACACACACACACACACACACACACACACACACACACAAAGATTCTAATCTATTTCACTCCAGTGGTTCCAATACCCACAGCCTGTCTGTCTGTCTGTCTGTAAAACAGACTCTTTGCCTCACACAAAAGCGCTCATTAAAACAAATTCAGTAGCAACACAATGCAGTTTCACGCAGCCCTATCTCCGTCCTTGCCTGTGTCTAGTCTGAGTGGTTCACACGACCAGAGAGGTAGCAGCAGAGAACAGCATTGCCTGCCTGGTTCGCGGTCCAACACACTCACCGCGCTCCGGGCATTGTTTTCATGTTCTGGTCTGTTGCCATGTGAATGCTCTTGTCCGGTTAGCTCTGCGAGAGAGAAATCCATAGCCTCCTAACTTGCGCGTGTGGTAGCTGAGGTTAAACGGAGGGAATTTGAAATGAGTCAGTGAATGAGTGAGTGGCGTCCGCCCGGAGCGTGCGGAACCGTCGAGACTCCTCAGCACCCCCGCAGCGCATTTCAGCACCATGGACAGCGAACATCCCCCTACCCTCTCGTTGCCTGGCGCTACGCACTCAGCCTCCGGGTCGGGTCTTTCTTAACTCGGCGTTGGCTCGCATGTGTGTCCGATGCCCTAAGTTTAGAGATCAAACAATGCCGAAGCATCAGAGTCAGAAATGATCACCAAATGACTCACGTTTCTGAATGATTTGCTTCCCTCGTCTGTCCAAGCGGCAGGGAATTTCTTGTTGGGGACAACCGCACAATTTAACTACGATCCTAAAAAGGCTTGCGCACCACGCTGCAAATATGTTCTCGCTTGTCGCTCAGGTATGCTTATCTCGCCTGAGAAGTCTAATTACCACACTGGACGTAAAGAAAAACTGGCGCACGCTATCACCATTCACACTCACGCGGAGAGCTGTTAACATACAGTACATCACTCAAGCAGAAGGACAATCTCAAGCCGGACTCATTCAAATCACTTGCATCTATGGAATGTAACGGCTTCTGCCTATCCCTGCAGAAGACCAAGGCTACAACCGCCACACAACTCTTTAGATGTGCTGAAAGAATATAGAATGGCATTAACGTACCTGACTGGCTGAAACGTCGCCAACCGCTGCTTTCAGTCTCTTACTCCTTGGCAGGGATACTGGAGTTTGAACTAAGTCACTCTCTCTGTCTCCCTCTCCCTCTCTCTCTCTCTCTCTCTCTGTCTCCCTCTCTCTCTCTCGTAAGAGCGTGAGAGACCCCCCTCCCCCTATATCACTCTATCGGGTCACAAAAAACTCTTAATAAGCAGAGACCCCCATGGATGTGGAGCTCCGCTGGTGAGAATTCTCTATCTAGAGCACACAAGATACACACACATGTGCGCGCACACACATATTCGCGGGGGGGGGGGGGGGCAGCGAGAGAGAGAGAGAGAGAGAGAGAGAGAGAGAGAGAGAGAGAGAGCGGATCTCTGGCTCCTCTCATACAGGGTAGCCTGCCGTCCACCTCGTCCTCACTGGTGGCCGTGTGGGTAAGGTTTAGGTCATCAATTTGCTTTAAATCAGACGCAAGATGTAAAGTGCCAGAACAGTGGAGAGAGAGGGTCTCTTGGACTGGGGTGGGTTCGAATCCATCTACTGTCACTCCTGTCAAAAATGTTTGTTGAAGAACTATTGAAGCCCTGTGTCCTTCTATAATTGAGAGAAGATGAAGAAACTGTGTAGGGAATATGTAGTTTATAAATCATTTGCATCTTAACCTAAGATAGAAATGACAGGACGTAAATTCCTTTCTTACTGTAAGATTGACAGCTGACAGTTGATGGTTAATGCCAGCTGACATTATGGCCTAAATAGAAACATGGTGAAAATAATTTACAGACCCGACACCACCACCTTTCTATGATAACAGAGGGCGTCAAATTTCATCACAAGACACCTCCGTGATTGAATTGCTACCTGGGTGCAGAGTGATGGGTCATTATTGAGTACAGGAATTCCTCCATGACTGTCGCCTTTCTACTGACAGAAGGGGGGAACTTGTGACGTATAAAACCATAACCTAGTGTGGTGGTGGGCGGGTCGGGGGAGTTGGGGTGGGGGGTGGCTCCAAGGGTTTTAGGTGGGCGAAACAACCTGGCGACGAGGAGGACATGCTTTTCTGACAAGAGCCCCGCGGAATGTGAGAGATGGAGGGAGAAAGAGAGATGAGGGAAAGAGAGTGACAGACAGAGAGAGAGAGAGAGAGAGAGAGAGAGAGAGAGAGATGGTGCGGGGGAGGGAAAGGGGATGCCGGGAGTGAGACGGAGGACAAAACAATGGTGGAAAAAAACACATGATGGTCCTTGACAGTTAGACATCTGCGAGTGGAAAATGAGAAAAAGTGTCATGCTCTCCATCTCTCTTCCCCATCCCTTCCCCCTCACATAGTCACTCACACTCTGTCAGATAGAGAGAGAGAGAGAGAGATAGAGAGAGATTAGGCACGGGTGCCAAAAGACGTTATGTTAATGATCCAGCATCGCTGCGTTTTAAGTAGTCCTCTCGTCTCAGGGATTTGATGGTTTAGTGGCGCGCACGGCTTCCACAGATCAGGGCGCGAATTCAAAGCCTGTGACGAGTCTTTGACCTTGGGATCGCCAGAACTGAGAGTCTAACAGAATCACACAGTGATGGTATGCGAGAGAGAGAGAGAGAGAGAGAGAGAGAGAGAGAGAGAGAGAGAGAGAGAGAGAAGTAGCCATCAACAGTGTAAGCTCAATTCAACTCATTGACAGTTTTGTATTAATGTCTGCTCTATGAACTGCCATAAAATATACATTTTATCATTGATGGTAGCCTACATACACATGTGATTTAGCGCTACACTTGACTAGGCTACTTAATGAAGCTAAATATTTTGAAATATTTTGAAACGGAGTGCCATCAACCATTCAGTTCTACTGCGTGGTCTCAACGTTCGGCCACTAAAGCGCAGTCTACACTGCGACCCTGCGGTAGAAAGCTGGTAGCGCACAAATAGCAATCCAAAATGTGATGTTGGTTATTGACTTTTCAATCGACTGTCAATGATTGTCCTTTACAGTTTTTTACGACTGCTTACAGTTTTGCTTACACACAAGTATCCCACAGTTAACGAAACCTTACACTCAAGGAGCAAAATATCAGCCCAGATTTGCACAATAAGCACATCATCAGAATCACACTTTTTTGCAAAACAGTACACATCTTGATTTACAAAACTGAATACACGTACAGAGAAAACTAAACACCAATCAGTCTGAGGCTTAGCACTACAAATAGACTTTAGGTAAGTTATTGTGCAGATAACATTGACAGTCGCTCGCTCGGATCCTGTTAGGACATGGTGTTAGACCAAAGCCTCAATACCTAAAGTTCTTGTAGCATACCTTAAACACTGTGTAACCATAGCTTACAATAAACATATGTTCTGCTTTGCACATTGTTTGCAATTCTGCAATACACCTATTGCGAAACACTACAGACGATTTCTTACATCAGAAACTTTGTTTAAAAGTGAATTCCATCATTGGAAAAACACTTATTCAAAATGCAAGCACACCTGGTAATAGGTAAACACATACCTGAAAACATTTACAGTGAAAACTGAACACCAATCAGTCTGAAGCTTAGCACTACAAATAGACTTCAGGTAAGTTATTGTGTACCTGTTCAAGTTTGTACTTTTAAATTGAGTACCTGTGTACAGTTCTGTATTTGCCCCTTTACTCCCCATATCTAAAACCTATCACAGAATTATTCTCACTGGGCAAATAGTATATGAGCACCAACCACATACCTGCACGCCTCTTTTGCAAGCAACAGGAGGGGCATGCAGAGACGGAGTCAGTTCAAGGGTGGGTATGGCACACAAGGTTTTCAATAGTAATTTCTCCAGTAATTGTTTTTTTACTTTTTACTTTTGTTTAATTGCTAGATTTTTTATTTGTTTAGAGTACATTCCCTTACAGTATCGCATTGATAAGTGTGATTCTATTTTTCTTTATTTCTGTAAGAATATTTCTTTTGTTGCAAAAAGAGTCTGAGAAAATGGCAATAGAAATAGAAACACAAAGACTGCAGTGTTTTATATAAAGTGCATCAGTGCAATCAGTGTGTTGCTATTGAGTTGAAAGAGTAATTCAAATGGTGCACGTGGGCATGGTTTTGTTGCAATAATTACATTTTTAGAAAGGATTATTCAGTTTTGATTGCAGTCTTTCATTTGGCATAGATGTGAGTTGTTTATCTCTAAGTGCTATATCTTATTTGGCTGTGTGTAGAGTTTTGACATAATGAACCAAATTATGTAACTGTAAACTCAACAATCAGTCCTAAACACTGGGGAGCTGGTGAGCCCTTGTCAACAACATAAATTGAAGGCAATGTATAGGTAGGCACTTTTGCAAAAAGTTTTTCATGAAATTGAAAACTGAGTCAAAGGCTGATAATTAGTAATATATATATATTACTTTATTATTTATTACTTTAATATAACTTTTAACTATTAGGTATTTTTGCAAAACTCTACACACAAATAAGAAAACCTTTCACCAAATCAGCAAAACATTGTAGTTCTCTTGCAAAGGCTAATAAACCTTGCTTAACTCTTCAAACCTTCGTGAAAGTAGTATTTTCGGATCAAACAGTTAACACAAGCCATCACATTAATAAGTAAACAATGCGCCAACTACACACTGATGGTATGAATAAAAAACACATCTGGCTTTTGCTTTCTCTCTGCACAAGGTAGGCTATGTCAGTTTGAGGTCATACTTTGTCATAGTTCTGTAAACATACAGGGATCCAAACTTCAAGTATTGGTGTTTATTTACACACATCAAAACAAACACAAGTGATTTTTCCAAGTCAAAACACAAAATAGCAATTTCACTGAGGAAAAAAAAAAAGTCGACATTGTGTCGTCTCTCTGGGTCCAGCCAATGCCGTATCCAGGCCTGACATGATGACTGGTTAATTTCCCCACATGCCTCCTACATTGCCTGTAAAAGGGCTGTGCGTTGAAGGGGATGACAGTCATAAACCTTCCAGCGCCAGGCAGAGAAGAACTCTTCAATTGTGTAAGTGAGTACAGTGAAGAGTGGGTGTTCTGTAAACCAGTTGCGGACCAAAGCAGCATGGAAACTAACATTGTCCCATATGATGACGTATCTGGTCTGCTCTGGTCTCTGAACATTAGTGAGCATGTCATGTAAGGTGTCCAGGAATGTAATAATGTGTGCAGTGTTATATGGGCCTAGGGTTGCATGATGGTGAACAACACCATTTTGACTTATAGCTGCACACATAGTTATCTTACCACCACGTTGTCCTGGGACATTGATTATGGCACGGTGTCCAATAATGTTCCTGCCACGTCTCCTTGTTTTAGTGAGGTTAAAACCTGCCTCATCCACAAAAAGCAGCTGATGACCCATGGCATCTGCCTCTACTTCCCTCTCTAGGCAAGACAAAACAAATGCAGCACAGCCATGCACAGCACTACAGTATGCACTTCCAGATACAGTACCAATGACACTATAGCTTATCTGCACATAGTCATGTCACAGTTGTTTTACACGTTCAGTATTTCTTTCAAAAGGGACTCATTCGGAGTCTGCTGCAGGCAAGTACATGGCATAATACAGAAATGCTCACATTGTGTATGTTTTGGAAGGTGGTGTCATCCTCAATTATGCGCTGCTGTATTTCTCATAGCCTAATGGAATTATTTGCAATCACCATAGTGACTATATGGGTCTCTTGTTCTGCAGTGAACATTCTTCCTCTGCCCCCAGCATCTGGATGTCTAGCAATTCTGTAAATTTCAGTATTTTTACATGTATGGTATTGTTGTGTTTCTCATTAGAGTATGGCAGTGCTACAAAACTTAGTGCAAAGTGACTATACTAACCGATTCTCATTTTGAAATGTCCTTATGATGCTTGCTACTGTACAGTGTAGTGGCTCAAGTTAGGCTGAACCCGTTGGCCAGCTTCCCTCAGGGTCATTTACATGGTTGATTACATGGTCCACTATTGCACCTCTGATGGCATCAGTAATTCTATTTCTTACTCTTCTTACCCTTCTTCTTCCCCCTCCTCGTCCTCTTGCTCCTCCTTGTCCTCTTCCTCTAACTTCACCTCCTTGTCCTTGTCGTCCTCTCCCTCTCGCTTCTTCACCTCCGCGTCCTCTTCCTTCTCCTCTTCCTCCTTCTTCTTCTTCACCTCCACATCCTCTTCCTTGGCCTCATCTAATTCTCACTCCTCTCTCTCTTCCTGCTCCCTCCATTGTACTCCACACGGATAGCTTACCTGTGGTTTATTTATAGTGCTTAGGCTGATTGCAAAGTGAACTAATTATCTAAAACAGTTTTCACATGTGTGCCAGACAGTTGGCAAAAAAGTGTAAATAATAGCCATACATGTGTATAGTTTTGCTAGGAGTGTGTTGATCATTTGGAAATTGAGTGTAAAACAGTGAGTTGTGTTTAAAGTTCTGCAAAAAGAATGCTGTCCAGTGGATTGTATCTACAGTTTTGCAAAAGTGTGTGTTACAAAATTGCAAACTGAGTGCAAAGCAGTGTTTGTGCTTATAGTTTTGTAAACTCAGTGAGTGGTTTTGCTATAAGTATTAATAGTTTTAGAAATTGTGCTATAAGAATCACGGTTAGGGTTTGAGCATTCAGAAAAAATTGTAATATGCAAAGACTTTGTGTACATGCAGTTGAAAAAAAACTGTAGTGTACTTCACAATGTCGTGAGAATAAAACTCCTCAATGTCTGGTCTGATGTGTTGTGTTCAGTCAGTATATTCTTGTACTCTAAATTATCCTCTAATCCTACTTGAACAATATTTCTGGGGAAAAAACATGCATACTGTAGGCTACATCCTACGAAATCCTGTTTTGAAAACATTACTGTGTAACTGATTCAAACATAATCAGATCATGATGGATGTGTTTGTGATAATATGACAACAAAATAGAGTTTTTATAAAAAGTTGTATAGATTTGACCGAAGTGTTTAATTTTGCAAAAGAGCAAAGGGATTCTGCTTATTGGGTGTATTGTTGTGTTAATTATATGTAGTGTTTTGAAAAAACGGGCCCTGTTTTCAAAATTGTGCTTAAGCAAAAAAAACTATAAGCACAATTTTGAACACAGGCCCCGTATCTGAAAAGCTATTGACTGCATCAGGTGTGTGTTCAGTGGTTAATCATGAATTCCACCGAGGAGTTCAGTCAGGGAATGGAATGGCCCAGGAGCATGATTGAGAACTGCTGCCCTGTTTGATCATAATGGATACTGTATGTGTGTAATATAGCTAATACATCATACTGTATGGCCATTGAGGGCATCCATGGCCTACTGGTTAGGGAATCCGACTTGTGACCGAAAATTAGCCGGTTTGATCCCTGATTGGTAGGAAAAATGTGGGTGGGGGGAAAGTGATAGAACAGCGCTCTCCCACATTCACATCCATGGGTGAGGCGCTTTTGAGCAAGGCACCTAAAGCACTTAACCCCCAACTGCTCCCCGGGCGCCAGGATTAAGGGCTGCCCACTGCTCCGGGTTTGTGTGCTCCTAGTGTGCTCACTGCTCTCTCTGTGTGTGTGTGTGTGTGTGTGTGTGTGTGTGTGTGTGTGTGTGTGTGTGTGTGTGTGTGTGTTTGAATGGGTGTACACTGTGTGTGCGGGTGTGTTGTACACTACCCCCGGATGGGTAAAATGCAGAGAACAAATTCCTTGTATATGCAGGTAGGCCAATAAACTTGATTTACATTTACATTTTTTTACACCCTGCCCTCTATCACTATCCCTCCATTTGGGTCCTACAGTGTGTGCTGTTGTACACTGTGTTCTAGTAATCGGAAGCTGTTATGCACTCTGGGCCAGATGTACGTACATTTGCGAACGTAGCGTTATCAGCGTCATGGACACACCGCAGATTGCGAACACTGTCAGACCCAAGTTTCCGTCGTATTTATCAATCGTTCAATCCTTAGTGTAAACTGCGCCTTTCTCTGCCTTTCTCCGCCCATAAACGCAATTTACGAACGTCCACAACTGAATGGCAGCGCCTACATACTGTACAAGTGCAGTTGAATGAAGTTAACTGATGACAACATTAAAAAGAATCAAACGTTTAGCGATCATGAAATAATACCATACATACATGATAAGATGTAAAAAAGCAGGGAGATAATGAAGATCAGTAGTTCTACTCAAACTACTTGTGCACGTAGGCTATGGAAGATTGGTCAAATCTAACAAGTAGGAAAGTTTAAGTGAATGACGTGAAAGTGAAAGTAAGACATTCGAAAGGCCAACGAAAGTTAAGGTTGCTTTTGGTAGTACAAATACTTTCACCACAAAAACTGGTGCTCTAAATAGTGATTCTGTTGTCTTTGAAAGGTTCTCTTATTGACGCATTGAACTGCAATTTGGATTAACACCTGCTTTTACAAGGCGGAAGTATTTAGGCGCAGAATAGACGTGCGCTTTCAGGAGCAGTCTTTGTACATACCGCGGAATACATAACTAGGCGCTCTTTACTCTTCCCCTCCCATCTTTTTACGCTAAACTCCCACTTTCGCCTGGATCCTCCCATGAATGCATATGCATGACATGACAAACGCAATCTGCCACTTTCAGCTCCCGCGACAGGCAGTTTGCACTTTTACATCATTGCGGCCTATTTGTACATAATCTCGCAATGATTTTACACGCACATTGCGAAACAAATACGCCTGAAGTGGGCGCAAAAGCGTTAGTACATCTGGCCCTGTGTCTTTTAATTATTTAACTTTGTGTCTTTTATGTCTTTTACAGTAATCATTCTATTTTATGTACTTTATTTTTCAATATATATATATATATATATATATATATATATATATATATATATATATATATATATATATATATATTTAAATTTTGCCCTTTCTGCTCTTATTTACTATTATTCTTTGCTTCTGTTTATGTAAAGCACATTGAATTACTCTTGTGTATGAAATGCGCAGTCTAGATCAACTTGCCTTGCCTTGCCTTACAGGTGAGTTCAACATTAAACGTGATGGAAATGGTGCAGAAGAACCAGTTGACTCCTAAGTAGAATAGTCAAAGTACAAAATTGTTTAAACTACATTCAGAGATCAACTAGCCTACTACTCACCAGCACCATCATCATCGTCATCATCATCATCATCATCCCTCTGTGTGAGTAATGTATGTTTGTTTGTATGTATGTGTGTGTATGTCTGCCTGTGTCTTGGCCTTTGTTTGGATATGCTGATTTGACTGTGTGTGTGTGTGTGTGTGTGTGTGTGTGTGAGAGAGAGAGAGAGTGTGTGTGTATGTGTGTGTGTCTCCATGTGTGTGTGTGTGTGTGTCTCTGTGTGTGTGTCTGTGTCTCTGTGTGTGTGTGTTTCTGTGTGTATGTGTGTGTGCGCAGGAGCGTGGTGTGCACAGTGATCGACACACTGCATCTTGTCTGTGCTCAGACCCATAGCAGATGTGCTTTTCTCCTGCGGCGGGAAGATCGGGTGGCATGTAAGTCAGGGCCCACCACTCCCGACCGCAAATAAACTATCCGGAGTCGAGTCGTCATGACATCTCTGCCGCCTGTGGCCAGCGGTGGCGGTATTCATCCAAATCCAGCATGACAGCAAGGCTGATGGGCCAAGACCGTCACCGAACCGCGTCCTCTCGCCAGGCTGAGTGGTTTCCCCGTGGGGCAACATGCTTATCCCAGTGGAGCCCTCTTACGTAAATGTCTTATAGCCGGGGAGGTCGTGCTTTCATAGCCTTCAAAGTTTTCTCTCTCTCTCTCTCTCTGTCTCTCTCTCTCTCCCTCTCTCTCCCAAAATGCTGAGCGTTTACAATAACAGCACACAATTGCTTATTTTCCCCAGATCAGAGGCACACAAAACAAAATCTGAGATCTCATTGATCCACAGACTGTTGTCTAGGAACTCAGCACGGCTGGCTGGCTGACTGGGGATAATGAATGGGCCTACTCAGTCTTTGTGAAGTCAGAGCGATAGCAGCTTTCGCCCCTAATTGATCAAGTTCAGGGTGCCCGGGGGAACTCACCTTCACTCTGGAGAGTTTGTCAAGCTGTAAACTGCTTCAACTCACTTATCCATCAAGCAGACATTCTTCAGCTCTCTCTCTGTCTCTGTCTCTCTCTCATACACACATGTACACACACACACACACACAGAGAGAGAGAGAGAGAAGAGAGAGAGAGAGAGAGAGAGAGAGAGAGAGAGAGAGAGAGAGAGGGAGACAGAGAGACAGAGAGAGAGAGACCATTGGAAAATGGTATTAAAACTCAAAGCAAATTGCACCAGACTCTCGAAAGAGAATATATAGTACCAAAGCATGAATGTAACATAAAATACAACAAGGCTTGAAAGACAATCACTAGGTACAGATTGAGTGACTATATACTGGCCATTGAAAATGGTTGCCATAAACAAACATGGTTAGAAAAGAAAGGGTATGCTCCTTCTTGCAAGAAGTTGAAACAGAAGATCATGTCCTTTTGCACTGTGAGAAATACAGAACAATTAGCTCAATTTCCAAACTTTATTTGAATATACAGTAATATATATATATATATATATATATATATATATATATATGTATATCTTATCTTCAAAGCCACATACAAATTAAATATTATATTAGGAGAACAGCGAGTGCTATACCAGCAGCAGCACCGTATGTCACAGTGCGCCATAAATTAAGGGTCAGTCACAAAGCAAAGAAAATAATCCTTGGCTATACTTCATTAATTTCTATTTTAACTAATACATTAGTTTATGATTATTTATATGTGTGTATAAAATTATCCTACTCCATGATGTCAGATCAGATATCATTCTTTTCTTGATATTTGTTGTATTGTACATTCATTACATTGCCTTGGCAATGTTGTAACTTTCACTGTCATATCAGTAAACCTGAATTTGAATTTGAGAGCGAGAGAGAGAGAGAGAGAGAGAGAGAGAGAGAGAGAGAGAGAGAGAGAGAGAGAGAGAGAGAGAGAAATTATCAGTGCATACAAAACCAATACATTTTGTCTTGATAAGAAGCTAAATTGATTAGTCCATTCCAGTCATTCAATTAATTCCGCTCGGCACTTATTGTAGGCAGGCATACCACATACAGTATGGTAAGCAGTTTATGCTGTTTATGTAACAAAGGGAAACTTCAAGAACTTAAAACCTTACATGAATTTGACATATGAGTGGAAATCCTGAGAAGAATGTGGCTAATACTCTACACTGATGTCATTTTATGTTACACAGTATTAGATATTTTCTAAATCAATAATGCAACTCATAACTCATAACTAACTGCAATACAAGGACACAATCTGTCAAAGATTTATAATACAATTTTAAACCCAGACCTACCAGCATTAATCTGTACCCTGCATAGGCATACTGTGTGTCTCACAATAAAGAATAAAATAAAATCATCCCTGCTGTGTTTTCTAATGGTAATTATTTGATTAACTGTTCTTTTATCTAGACCATTGCATTTTTTTTGTCTTCAAATCATTAACTCATCTTTTCAGTTCATTCCAATATGTATGATACAGAATCTGACAAAGAAGTGATTCTACCGTGAGGATGTTAATCTATCGTTGGTACTTTACATTGGTAAATCATTAGATAAGTTATCAAATTGTATTGTGTCTGTCTTTCATTTCGATGTCATGCCTCTTACTGTGCCTTTAAGGGACGCCAAAAAAACGACGCAACAACGTTTGTACGTAATGATGACGATATATACTAGCGTCTCAGTGCGAAGAGCGGTGGGTAGCACATCAGGATGGAAGACATTTGAAAACAACACGATGAAGTAAGCACCTAACAAGGAGTAAATGTGCAATATTTTAAAAGTAACCATCCGAATGTCTAAGTGGACGAAACTGAAGCTTATGTGACCAACCTCACTTCAGGAAACGACGTGGGAAGTGGCATTCGTAGTAAAGGTCAGCATCTCAAGTAGTTTGTTTTCGTTTGGGACGGCAGGTAGAGTTGAAATGTAGTGCTCGGCCACCTATAAAGGCCATGTAGCACAGGTAAGATTGGGGTTCTCCCTCGTCTCATTGATTATTTGTGCTCTTATGTAAAGTGAAGGTGTTCCTAAATAGCGCAACGTCATGCAACAGGTAACTCACTTTGCTTAAATACCAAGCGAAGGGCGTTCTGTGGGGCAGTTTCTCACTTTTTGGATTTAAGTTGCCTTTATGAGCTGTATTTCTGTAAGATTACACTGTAGTTGCAAAACATTACACGGCTGACATTAAATCATGAACTATTTCCGAGTTCGCCCAGGCTTGATCAAGTGTGTGTGTCAGCGGAGTGTCCGATCACAACCAACCAGGTGGACAGGGTGAGAGTGCTCAGCATGTGGGTGCCAGATAAAATGATGTGGAGAGAACCATGAATTAAGCCTTATTCATTTATTCAAAGTTTTTTAAAGCTATGGATGGGCCAGGGCACACCGGCTAATGGGCTATCTGGACTGAAGCAGATGCACTTTAAAACTGTTTTTGATTAACTTAATTTCAAATGGGCTTACACCACTTATTTACGCACTTTGCACCTGTGTGTTTATGTGTTTAAGTGTTTATGTCTTAAGCATCCCCTCACCATGTCAACGATGGATCTCCATCCCCACTGCTCCACATGCGTGAACCTCCACTGCCCGGAGCCGGCTCACCCGGGCGCTTCCTGTCAACTCACTTCCTGCCCGCTGGCATGCGGGGCGGCGTTCCACAGCTGCAAGGCGTCCGAGCACCGTCTCCTATGCCCGCTGGAGCCCGTGGCATGCCCGAGCCGGGCTTACGGGTGCCCGCTCACCATGCCCCGTGCCCGCGTAGCACAGCACCTCTCCGTCTGTCCAGCCAGTGTGGTGCGGTGCAGAAACACACATTTTCCCAACATGCAACACACCGCAGGTGCACACACACTCGTGCTCGCCGCAAGCACGCCCGACGAACACTCTGCAGACACATACACTGCCAGTGTTCACTGCACCGATGCAAACACCTCGAATACAAATGTCCCCCTCACACACTCTAACTTCATACAGGCGTCAAGCACTCAGACACAAAATGTAAACTTGTGTAAAATTACGTCAGGGATTAATTTCAAGGATATTCCAGAAGACCCAATTCACAAGAGGAACAAAAGCCTCCCTAATGGAGAATATGTTCTCTGCAACAGCGTCACCAATGTAAGTAAGGACCTGGACCAGAGCGTCACTGAAGCTGCTTCAACCAGACACAACAGCTGCTTCAAACCAATCACAACAGCGGCTGCAAAGACGGACAACCACCTTGACCAATCAGACAGAGCTGAGACCAACAAAGGCGGGAGTGAGGGCCAATGTGGAGGCACATCTGCTGATGCCACGCCTGGCACACACCGGTCCGCTTGTGAGAGCAGTGCATCAGGGGAAGAGGAGTGCCCTATGAGTGGACCCCTGAGCGATCTGGACGCCTTCCCTCCGTGTTATGACCGCGAGGCCAGGCTGCTGCTGCTGCAACGCTTCCTCCCTCCAGAGCTCAGTGCCCGATTGGCTGACACGCCCGCCAATCATGGTGGTGAACCAGCCCAGGAGGAGGACCAACCAATGGAAGAGTGCTCCACCACAGCCGACCACTCAGGATTGGTCAAACCCGGGACCGTCACCACCACAACTGAAAACATGGAGGGATCACCAGGAGAGGCACACTGGACGCAAGAACCCCTCAACGCTACTCCGACCACCACCACCAACACCACCACAGCTGAGATGCCATCCCAAACGGCACCCATCCTAGGGACTCAGACGGGCACCTTAGTGTCTCCAGGCCCATGCCAACACCCTGGCGAGCCCCCTGGCATGTGTGGTCACCTGTTCCGCCGTGACGAGTTCCTCTGGCACAGCCGCAACGTCCATGCTGACCTGGACCTCCTGGAGCGCGCCTGCCCACTGTCCACCTACGGCTGCCCCGTCACCCAGCGCCAGCTCTGCGCCTCCACCGGTGGCGGCCGCACCCGTGCCCACCTAGTCTACGATGCCCGCCTGGGTGCCTACGGGCTGCGTCCCATCAGCCCACCAGGCCCCGCCGCGGTGACCCCTGACCCCCTGGGCCACGATCGCCTCAGCACGCTCCCGCTGGAGCTCTTGCGCCACCTGCTGGGCTACCTGGATGGATTCAGCCTCAACCAGCTGGCACTGGCCTCGGGCCGAATGAGGGAGGTGTGTGCCAGCCTGCTGCGAGCCCGTGGCATAGTGCTGCTGCGCTGGGCACAGTGCCCTCACGACGACACTGACCATGCTGGCGCTCGGAGATGGAGGGTTCAGGAAAAGGTGAGATTGGTGGATGAGTGGAGTCCGTGTAACACCCTTAAACGTTACAACTTCCCACAAAAGTAATGAGCCACAAACAAATACTAAAAATCTGCACTTTTTTAACATAATTACAATCACAATCGTAATAACTGTTGCCTACTGCGAACAGCTAATTTCTCTCTGTAACTATAACTGTAAGAATTACTTTTGTTTGCGGGTTATTACGTTTGCGGGAAGGTATAAAAAGTGTAAGAAATTGTAATGAACCACTGATTTAGTGAATTATTATGTTTTTATGACTATATAATCCCTTTCCTTCTTTGATTAGAGGCCGAGCAGCAAAGCTTTGTTGGCTTCCCATTGTGTTTCTACCCTCACTTATTATTCATCACCCTTTACTAGAGACCCACAGAAAGAATGATACAGAGAGAAAGAAACACAATGGGTGTCTATGCAGCTTTGCTGCCTGGAGGCTAGTAAAGATGATGAATAATGAGTGAAGGTACAGTAGAAAACACAATGAGGGGGTACAAAGCTTTGCAGCTTGGCTCATAATTTAAAACTCTAAGGAAAGGGATTGTTATCATGGAATTTTTTTTTAAATAATTTTTTGACAGGCTTACTTTTTGACAGACATACAACTGATAAAATTGAACTAAATCAACAATTTTTTACATTTGGGATGTAATGTAACCTTCCAATATGTGTAATAACTTCCAGCAAACGTAATAATTCAACTTGATAATTATTGTGGGAAGTTAATGTAATAACTTATTATGTTTCTGGTCAGAACCAGTTTGTAGGACATTATTACATTTGTGGGATTATTGTGTTTCACAAATGAAGATTATTATGTTTGTGGTTTAATACATCTAATCTATATACTGAAAATGGGGTCTGAAATAAAAAAAAAAAAAAAAAAAATGCACAGTTAATTTCACATAGGTAATTGCATAGTTAATTGCTCATGTATTTTATTGAAGACATAAGCATCAGGTTGAGAAGTTGCAATACTTGCGTGTGTGTGTGTGTGTGTATGCCTGTGTGTGTGTGTGTGTGCGTGTGTGTGCGTGTGCCGTGTGTCTCCCCACCAACAGGTGTGGCGTTTCAGCATGGCCTTCAGCTGTGTGGAATCCTGGGATTTGGTGGAGGCCCCCAGCTTGTCCAACCACCTGCAGTGCTGCCCGTGGAACCAGGTGGAGCGCCCTCTAGAGGCCAGAGCCCTCCCCTGCATGAGCAGCACGGCAGAGCTGGAGCGGCAGAAGCCCATCAGAGCCTACCCCCCCGCCGGGAGGAACGCATCAGCGCTCTTTCATTCCCTCACTGCTGTGGAGAGCCCTGACTGTGGCTGTAGATAAGGAGGAGAGAAGTATCGTGTGTGTGTGTGTGCGTGCGTGTGTGTGTGTACACACTTTACTTAACCAAGAAGGGAAGAGAGCCTTAATCATGTATGGCTTAATGGAGTGTGAGGTTTACATAGGTGTGCTCTGATTCAGGAGTTTGTGTGTGTGTGTGTGTGTGTATTTGTAAGTGCTACATGTCAACTCTCAGGATGGGCCAGCCTGCTACTTCACCACAGCTGCACATTTCTTTTCCTTCTCTCTTTCTGTTTTTGTAAAAGAGCACATAACATAGTCCTAAGAAGTGTGTGTGTCTGTGTGTGTCTGTGTGTGTCTGTGTGTGTCTGTGTGTGTGCGCATGGCATGCGCATAACTGCTACATATCAACTCAGGATGGGCCAGTCTGCTACATCATTATTGTGCTCTCTTTCTCTCTTCTAAAATGCATGCACACAAACACATGCTTTTGGTACCATCTTAGAAAGATTGCTTTTGTTGTTGAGTGCATTAACATAGAGGACACCCAAAGAAGTGTGTGTGTGTGTGTGTGTGTTGGTGGAAGCACTTTAACTAGCCCTTGCTGCATTCATTCTTGTGGATCTGGAGCTGAACAAAAGTGTCTTAATAATGATGGCGTTCTGGGATGGGCTCAGCTTTGCTACTGCAGACTGGGGCATGGATGACAAACATGTCACATGAGATGGAGTCAGTGGACAGCTTTTGTCCTGTTGAATAATTCAACTTGAGACGTGGAGGGAACACAGAAGTTAGTGACATGCCGTGCATGATGTGATACTCATTGTTGTCCTATTATTTAAAAAAATAATGACATTCCCTCCTTGTCAGTGATTATATTAATAAAAATATGGGGTCCATAGGGTTGTACTACAGAACAAGGTAACTGGCTAATCCAGGTCCACTTATTAACCTTGCTTGGTATTATAGCCTTCAGAAGTTCATCAAGGACAAATAAATCTTTTGGGTGAATGCGGTATGTAATGTTTACCAACAGAACTTGCACCTGTTGACTTTTCAAAGGGCTAAAATGTGAGTTGTTAAAAAAAAGCTTAAACTCATAGCATGGTTGTGGAATTGTAGTTCCTGTGATGCACTCTGATAACCATTCTGATACAATGTAGCAGGTGTTGTATAAGCATGATGCTTCCCTCTGCTGGACAGTTTTGAAATTACATGAGAAGTATTCAAAGCAACATATGCCATTCGCACTTGCATATTCCTGGAAGTAGCATTATGTACTAGAGATCACATATCCCAGAGTACATGGACATGAAAGAAAATAAACACATAACACTGCCCTGTGTCGTATTTGTTGTGACGGTGCATCTATTTGTTGATAGCTTTATATTACTAAGTTACAGTTAGGCTAAATTAATGTTAATGAATAACACTTTTCATTGTTTGGAGAAAGACTGACAGACTCAAGGAGCATTCTAAATCCTTCACAGTTTATCCACATATACTAAATAGACCTGTTACAATTTGAACAGTGGTACTCACACAGAAAAACAGTGAAGCTGTGGGTTACCTATGGTCTCTTCAGGTAAAAGAGTGGGTCATTTAGTGTTAATAGTTTTAAACTATTATTATGGTGCCCATAGCCTTCATCAGTAGTTTTGATAACAGCATGCAATTTAATGTTAATCTGTGTAGAAAAACATAAGGCCCATACAATGGGGAAATGTAATCAAAGAGGGTTAATTTGTTCAACAGTCCGCAAATAGAGATTAATGATAACACCAACAGAATATTTCATTCCATTAATGTATTTCAAAATTACGAAAAGGTGCAACATGTTTTTTTTTAATAGCTTTCTGATATTAAACACACTTTTAGGTGAGCATGGGGTATCATTAAAGCAAATTGGTCTAGACTAAAGTAAAAAAGAGTGGGTTGGGTTGTAAATAAAACATCAACAGAGCATGCCGACAGATAACTGGGGGTTCTGGGCAAGGCCCAAATTCAGCAGACACTGGCAATTATTGCGCACAAACAGCCCAAGCGCTGAGGACTAACAATTCTGTAGGCCTATAGGCTACAGACATAGCAATGCTACTAACATGTTCCTTATGTTTTGGATTAATTACATGTTCAATAACCTAGGAGTGACTTGTCCAAGACTGAATGTCAAACTTTAGGGTCTTGCAATAAAATTATGCCCTCGGTTGTAAACAGCCCTCCGCGCCGTCGGATGGTAGTGTACACACTTGACCGCTGTCTCTGTACGTGCTAGAATGTTTATGGTGAGTGTAACCCTGTAAACATCCGTTGCGTATGCGCCAATCGGAACCTTGTTGTTTTTTTTATTTCTGTTCCTTACCCATTTGTCATTTAACAGATCAAAGTAGAAATATATTTTTAAAAAATCATCCCCGTAGAACATACGCTGCTATCTTATTGGGTAACACAGTAGCCAGACCAGAGAAGGTATCCACTATAAAAAAAAAAAACCTACTGTAGCAGTGTAAAATCTCAGACAGCAAATGTCAGAGGTGAACTTTTGCACTCTACGAATGTCAGCAAGCCTATGTAGACCACCCTAAAGTTGGGAATATGATCGGTCGTGTTGGACACAGACAGCACAACTAAATTGTCGCTGCGTTTTGTGCACAAATATTTTACCGCATTGCATAACAGTTTGGACCACAAGCAGACCAAACATCAGCGCGACGATGTTGTTTCGATTCGGCGTTATTTTAACTCCCGAGCGTACCGACATTGAAGTGTTGATGGTGGGTTCGCGAGAGGAGATGGGACACTGGGACCCCAGCAAAGCCGTGATAATGACGCCCGCGCGCATAGTGCTCTCCACGCGCGAGCCTTTCCTATGGGTCTGTGAGGTGCAGCTCAAACAGCCGTTCTTAGAGAACTTCTGGTACAAGTTTGTCAAACGGGTCAAAGGCGGAGAACTCATCTGGGAAGGTATCAAGTGTATCTCCTTCCGCGGCACCCCAGCACACTACCACTGACTTTAACACATACCAACCCGAACTACACAACTCCGCTGCATATACTGGTAGGCTAAATTACCTCTGCTGCACTCCAACACTAGGCACTGACCAATTAACCCCATACCACTCTCCTTCTCCCCTCTGTAAACACATTTGACTCGCTAATTGTCAACAAAATGCAACACGAATTGCAGGCTATAGCCTAATTTTATCCTATGTTCAAAATTCTGTTTTCAGATATTAAAAATGTATGCAAATTTGCTAGTTTTAGAAAATATGATACATTAACAATGCATTTCCGATACAATATATACGATTTTCCCATACGGAATATTGTGTGTGGTGTGGTGTGGTGTGTGTGTGTGTGTGCGTGCGCGCGCGCGCTGATTGCTGAGGCCCAGGTAAGGTGCTGGACAGCATTCCTTATCACAAATAACAGACAACAACATAGTCATTGAGTTAAATATTCATGAATGGCAAATTGATTGCTTTCATACCATACTTTTCTAGCCTACTCATCCAAGCACTCAAAGCACTTCACAAATTCTCGCACACATTTCACCACATTCACACTCCGATGGTGGAGGCTGCCATGCAAGAAGAGTTAAGAAATATGACAAATAGAGAATATGGCAAGAGTTAGAAAATATGATGGCATGCATACAATGTCACTAAAGGAGTAGCATAAAATAGAAAGCCTCCACCCTCCCCTTCCTCAAACACTCACCCTTTCCTTCTGTCATACACTCATTTGACACTCCATATTCACTCAACAAACTCTTGAGGGTGTTCTCTTTACTAAATGTTGGTCAAGTCACAGTCAGGGCTAACATCTTTCCGCAGGGCTGGTCTAAGTAGGTCTGAGCAGTTCAGAGAGGAGCTTCTGAAACTTTTCAAATAATTAGCTGGGATTGAAGTATCCTTCCAGCTCTGTGAAGAAGGTATAAAAAAAAAAACAGCCATCAGAAAGCCATCTACAGACCAATTGGTAGTGATAACTTGTTAACATGCCATCAGTTCGTTTGGCGATAGTGTTGGCAATGTTGTGCTGTGAAGGTTTTTCTTATTTTCTGTGGGCTGTTTTAGCCTAGACCACATAAAAGCATAATTCATGCCTTAATGGACAGTGGCAATACATGTGCCTGTCTGTTCCTAACCTGACCTGGCATATATAATCAAAATTAATTTGAAGCCACTAAAACTAATTGGCTATGAAATCATACATTTAAAAGCGACAAATTCATGTAGCTTTAATTCAGCCTGGCAGAGACACCATTTCAGGGTGACCCTTCCCAGTATGTTGGCATGTTGACCTGCTGGTCTTGATTGATGATTCACCCTACATAACTGGTTTTCCTTTGCAATGTAAGAGCAGTAACCTAGAAAAGTCACCCAGTTGGTGAGAGTATCTTGCAGACCACTAGATGGCAGAAGAGATCTATTTCCAAAATGTGTGTTCAATCACTCAACCACATTCCACTCGTTTGGGAACATTCACTCCAATGGAGAAAATGTATCAATGCATTCAGGCAACTGAACTGTACTTCCTGTAGAGTTGCTATTTGTTCTCAAGGTTTCTGTCATGATGGGTAGCCTGAATGCATTGATACATTTTCTCCATATAATAGAAAAGACAAAGCAGCCTACACAATGCCTTTACAATTGAGGAAGAAAGTTGCAGTGTTTGCGGAAGCATATTGCGCGGCCTACGCCTAAATATTTGCCATTTTGCACTTAAAGACACTAAAAGAAGAGAGAGATGTACACACTCTCAAACTCACACACACACACACAGAGATGCTTTTGTCAACTTCTCTTGTCCTTCAGTTTCATCCTCCTTCCATTCAAACAGCTGAATTCCACAATATTCGTCACCCAAAAAATGTCATTGTTGTTCTTTGTTTCAAAACAGAGAGAGAGAGAGAGAGAGAGAATGGATGACTATGACAACAGTTTGTGACATGCTGACGGAATGTTTTTTTTTCTACTTTATAACTGTTGCAAGTCACTCAGGAAATGTACAACATTGGACATTTATCACATCTTTCCGAGATGGA
>NC_055962.1:13923625-13926125 GCF_018492685.1 Alosa sapidissima
GATAGATATATAGATACTTTATTGATCCCCAAGGGGAAATTTTGTTGTGCGACAGAAAGATCTAGCTTTTGCTGCTTGGAGGACTTTGCTCCGAGTCCTTCTTTGCTAGTGGATGGCGAGCTATCATCTGTGGTGGAGGTATCGGTGTTTTTGGCCACTAGCTTTAGATGTGTGTGTGAGATGCTTCATTAAATTAGAGTTGCTTACGTCGACAAAGTCTTCACTCCTGGACATAATGTACACATTACATGCATGTTCTTGCCTTTGACCACAATGAATTTGAAGTAGTGCTTATATCTACACCTTGAAAATGCCAACTTTTCATTGGATTGCTTCAGACATCTGCTGTTTCGTCGAATCTCTATTTAGGCTGTTGCGTGTGTGTGTGTGTGTGTGGCGCTTGTGCTGGCAAGTGTGTAAAAACACTGGTTCTGATTGGCTATCATGAAACATGACTCTGCCTTAGCCAATCATAATCGCTTACGTCGTTATTAACCCACCTCCACTAGCTGTGAGCCAGGGGTGCGTTCGGATTACACAGTTTATTCAATCAATGCATAGTAATGCACCACATTTAACGTCCAGTAACGTTAACGGCGTTGTAACGACGGGAAAAGTAATTAGTTAGATTACCCCATTACTGACAAAATAACGTCGTTACCTATCGCCGTTCTTTTAAACGGCGTTATTCCAAACACTGAGGAGAACCATGTGCAGACACCATTCTTGGGACTTTGTCATCCAGGAAAGACGTTTCAGGGGTTCTGTTGCCAGGGTGGATGTTTCAGGGGTTCTGGTTGCCAGGGTGTTCCAGGATCAGCAGTCAAGGTTCAGTCTGACGGAAATGATGATGGCATCAGACACCCATGTTATGGTTGTGTATGGGTGTTTGTGGGTGGGTTAGTGTCATTGTGTGCGTCTGTGTGTGTTTGTGGGTGTGTGTTGCATTTGTGTGTGTGTCGCATGTGTGTGTATATCATTGTGTGTGTGTGTGTGTGTGTGTGTGTGTGTGTGTGTGTGTGTGTGGCAGCATCTCCTAGTGCATTCATTTCTACCATCCCATACCTTTTCCCCCTTTTTCACAGGGTGCCTGGAGGCCTTGTGTTTATTGTGTGTTTTCAAAACAGCATCATTAATCAAAGGGCAGCCATGGCCTACTGGTTAGCGCTTCGGACTTGTGACCGAAGGGTTGCCAGTTCAAACCCCGACCAGTAGGCACGGCTGAAGTGCCCTTGAGCAAGCCACCTAACCCCCTCACTGCTCCCCGAGCTGTTGTTGCAGGCAGCTCACTGTGTGTGCTTCACCTCATTGTGTGCTAAGTGTGTTTCACTATTCACGGATTGGGATAAATGCAGAGACCAAATTTCCCTCACGGGATCAAAAGAGTATATATACTTATATATAATAGCAAAAGCACACAACAACTTTGATTCCATTCTGTCTACGTTGCCATGCTAAGAGTGTTTGAATGGCTGCCCTCTGGCAGGCGCCTGCGCTGTCCTCTGGCTAGGACTAACAGGAGGAAGGCCACCTTTACTTTTGAGGCTATTCGCCTTTTAAACTTGAATATGCTCCCAGCCCCCTCCTCTTCCATCTCCTGGGACTAACCCCCCCCCCCCCCCCCCCCCCCCCTTACACTCCTGTCTGTCCTGTTCTTATTTTGCCCTGTCTTATATGTTATGTTATGTCTTGTATGTCACTATGCCTGCATAGGGAAAATTTCCCCTCGGGGATAAATAACGTTTTTTGAATTTAATTGAATTGAATTGAATGCCTTTTGAACCATGGTGCTTTCAGCAAGCGCACTCCAAGTGTCTGCTTTCATTCGATCCTGAGTTGCTGATTTCCGATTGGATGTTTTTCACCAAATAACAACAACACATGCATTAATATAGTGTTTTTCAAGGCACCCAAAGCACTTTACAGTGAAGGGGGAACCTCACTAATCTCCACCAATGTGTAGCACCCACCTGGCTCGGCTTGCCTCGGCAGCCATTATGTGCCAAGCTCACCACACACCTGCTTGGGGTGAGAGTGACTAGTGTACAAGTACCCTTGTGTTATTTTTTGTAACAGTTTCAAACAATCCAGAAAAAATAACATGTAGCCTGCATGAAACTATAGTCCCATATTTACTGTGTTGTGAATGAAATGGCCTCTTTTTTGTAGGCAATTTGTGGTACGGTTCACTGTAATTGTGTTAGTTGTGCATTTTGCGTTTTCCCCGCTCCAGTAGGGAGACCTGAAGTCCAGAGGTGACCCCCCCTGGTCCCTGACCCCGACGCCTCCTCCTTCCCCTTCTGAATGTCTGTGCACACGCGTCTGCAAGGAATACAGGGCACCCACTCCCCACAGGGTGACATGTGATTGACTTGATGTGCAAATGAGCGATAGAAAACCAGTAGGCACAAATGAAAGCTAATAAACACTTTGAGTTCCCATGCCCCAACCCCCCACTGCCCCCCCCCCCCGAGTGCTCATCCCCCCCCCCCCCCCCCCC
>NC_055962.1:13933625-13953625 GCF_018492685.1 Alosa sapidissima
GGTATGATGATCAGCTCCTCTAATGCAGGGTAGGACTACGTTTTGACAAGCATACAAATTCACCTTGTTCTTGCCCCATCTGAAATGACTTCTCTACTTTTGCTGCCTCCATCCTTTCTGTATTTGTTGTGTAAAAAAACGTTGTATATGATGGCACTGAAGTCTTACGTTAGTGAATTGGCTAACAGTGTTATTTGGTAACCAAATAGCTACACATTGCGCTACACGCTGCGTAGGCTACGTGCATTCTCTCTCCTGCTGATTTGCGTTCAGTAGCCAAGTGCGTAATATTGCAAAAGTTGAAAAAATAAGTGTGTTTATTGTAGCCTACAGAAAATAAATAGCCTATCATACTGTCAGTTAATTGCCTACAGTGCAGTGAAGAGTTTGAAGAGTAACGTTTTAGGGCAACTTGAAGTTTCATGAAAATAATTTACGAACCAGAACATAAAGACCATGAAGCTTCTATTTCTTGCAGCTGTTAAAACACCCGCTAGATAGTTTAAATACCCACCAACATTCGTTTTTGCAGTACAGATTATTTCTAAAAGTTATTTGTCTACTACTGGCTGATTTATCAAACGAGTGCTTTCTTGTTCGTCCTCCGCAAACTACAGGTGTTTCGTTAGAGAGCCATTGAATAAGCGATGCCAAGCAATTTCTGTAACACTTTTTTTGACATTCAGCAAATATCTCCTCATTTGATGTAAGTTCCTTCGGACAATAGGCCTACGTTCTACTCTATGTGCAGTTGTCCTCCATCTCAGTTGCATCAGTTTTCTAATTTTGAAGGTTCTAAAACATTATTATACTTCACTGAATCCTTCTCGTTTTCTTTCATTTGTCCAGCTAACTTTACCATTGAACCTAGCCATTTATGATGGATTACACACTCGACATTCTGAAATGTCCTGCACGATCAAGGCCAAGTTATCACGCAGCCACTGTGTCAGCAGCATCAGTGCTGACGGTGACGGTGCGTTTCTGATGTCAGATTATTATGTAGGCTAGCCTACTAGACCGTTGCAGCGCTTTACTTATATGAAGTAGCATTAATCAATATGAGGGGCAGAGGGGGATAAATGTTGTCCCCCCCGACGATAAAAATAATTTAGCAGAGGTAGGGATAGAAAAACCAGAGGGGGGGAAATCCTCACCATCCCCCCCCTACAAATCGCACCCTGTGTCTTTGTGTGATGCACACGTGTGTAGGGGGATTGTGTCCTGGAGGAGCGATACACACTTGTGTATTTGTGTGTGTGTGTTTATGTATCACGTGTGTGCAGGGGGATTGTGTCCTGGAAGAGTGATACACACTTTTGTGTTTGTGTGTGTGTTTGTGTGTTTGTGTGTGTGTTTGTGTGTGTGTGTGTGTGTGTGTGGTGGTCATGTGTCCAGAAGGAGGGAGTGACCATGAGCATGACTGAGTGATGTAATCGGAGGTAAGACTCAGAGGTGCGTAGTGTTTCTCTCTCTCTCTCTCTGTGTGTGTGTGTGTGTGTGTGTGTGTGTGTGTAGTCTGAGGTAAGAGTCTAGAGAGCCACACACTAAATAATGAACACAAGAGAGACAGTGAAGTCAAGTGCTGTTTCCTCCGGGTCACACACACACACACACACGTGTACACGTACACATTTGAACTTTCTCTCAGAGACATGCACACATGAATACACATTTTAGCTCTCAGAGGAACGATTCCTCTGAAACAAACGTACACAACACACACACACACGCAAAAGTGTGTATCACTCTTCCAGGAAACAATCCCCCCTACACACACATGCGATACACACACACACACACACACACACACACACACACATACATTAACACACACATACACATTTCTCTCACATAAACAGTTTTTCACACACCAATCTACGTTGTCATCTGCTGTAAACTCAATGTCCTGCATCAAAGTCCAGATATGGCCGAGGGGGTTGGTGTAGTGATTGAACCCTGCCCAGAGTCCATAGCTGCTGCCGGACATCTCCCCTTTTAATGTCACGATCGAGTCCTGTAATGCTCATGGTGACTGGATTCAGTTCAGCCTTGCCAGTTGTTTTTAAATCAATCTTTAGATTTTGTTCACGCTGCCAGGTTTCAAAACAATTCACAGCCCGTAATGTTTACTTTGGCTCTTCTCAATACAGTCCAGTTCTTTTGGACTGAACAGTTCAGTTTCATGTCCAAACACACACACATTGAAACCCAGACACACACACACACACCGTCTTTACCCAGACACTTACACAAATTTTATTTGTGCTCTGTGCTGTGTTCCGCCTGAATGAGCGTTTTGCAATCTCAACTCATTCCCACTTTCTTTCTCCCTTTTTCCATTTAATTCTCTCTCTCTCTCATTCTATCTTTCTCTCTCTCTCTCTCTCTCTCTCTCTTTGTTTTTCTCTCTCTCTCCCTCTGATTCTGCTCTGTTCAGATCGGATCCATCACTGCCATGACAAAGACACCTTCATTCATTCTGACGCTTTGATTGCTACGGTGTCACTTGAGGCGGTGTCCGCCATCGTCGGATTTGAAAACACCCCCCCTTCCCTAGTGGGGTTCATAAATTATAGAGGCTCTTTAGCGCTCTTTAGCGGCGCTGAACCAGACATCAATGCATCTGTCCGTCAACGGTAAAAAGGGAATAGTGCTCAAAAACCCTGTGCGCCTGACAGATGAATTTTCCGGAATTCTCCGGATGACTGGAGAGAGAAAGAGAGGAGGAGGAGGTGGAGGAGCAGGAGGAAGAGGAGGAGGAGAAGGACGTGGGCAAATATGTTTCACTGGAGTTCTAAAACAGAAAAATGGCCTTTGGTAAAATAAGAGAGAGAGGGAAGGAGGGAGGGAGGGAGAGGGGGAGAGAGCAAAAATGACTACAATGGGAATAAAGCTAGAGGAGAAAAAAAGCAAATATAAGAGAGGAGTGAGTGAGTGAGAGTGAGTGAGTGAATTAGCGAGTGAGTGAATTAGTGAGTGAGTGAATTAGTGAGTGAGTGAATTAGTGAGTGAGTGAGGGAGTGAGTAACACAAGATGGAGATGTGAAGTAGAGTGACACAGAGAATAAGAGCTAAGAGAACAAAGCCATTAAGAAAGAAACAATGTGACAGGGAAAGAGAGAGATGAATAAATGAATGGGATGAACAGAGGAAGGACATAGCTGTTGAGGCAGAAGAGGAGCAGATGAAGTGGGTGCAGATGTGACAAGACGTGATGTACGAGAACTTGAGGACAGGATGCAGTGGGCTGAGTTCAACCCAACAAAGGTTTCATTGTCTGTTCATACAGTACTTATACAGTCTGTGTGTGTGTGTGTGTGTGTGTGTGTGTGTGTATGTGTGTGTGTTTGTGTGTGTGGGTTTGTGTGCATGTGCATGTGCATACAAATGTGTGGGTGTTCTCACACACAAGTTGAACCGACCAAGTTGAAAGGGAAGTCTTGAGGTGCAGTTGGAGGAGTCACCTATCCCACAATCCCCTTCTGGGGAGAATTAATGCTGAGTCACCCCATAACCCCATCTCACAGCCACCACCGTAGGGAGTAATAAACCATAAATATGTTAACTCTTTTTTTCCGGAATAATCTCAATAAGGGTCAGACAACAATGAAGGCAAAAAAATGCATCCCTTCCTGTTGAAATGCAAACACACTAAAAGGAGGACTTCAGGGTGACACTATTTTGTGAAGTTTGAAGGCTCCCTCCCTGGAAATATCAAGAGCTTCAGACTGAGGGATAAGCCTGCCTGTTTATTTAAACTACAGGCCCGGATAAATAGGAGCGCTTTGCCTTATTCAAAGAGAAAGGAGGAATGTGAGATAAATATGAGAGAATGAGAAATGGAGTGAGAGAGTGATAGAAAGAGAGAGAGAGAGAGAGTATGTGTGTGTGTGTGTGTGTGTGTGTGTGTGTGTGTGTGTGTGTGTGTGTGTGTGTGTGTGTGTGTCTTAATGTGGGTTAGGATTCTCTCATCTTTCAGCGTTCTTTTTCCTTTCGCTCGTTTTCTTTATGCACCTACTTCAAAGCATGTCTGGTGTGGACAGATATACAACACAGCAGAGTGTGTTTGTGTGAGTGTGTGAGTATTTGTACCAGTGTGTGTGTGTGTGTGTGTGAGAGAGAGATAGGGGGCAATAGAAATGCACAAATAGAGAAAAGAGACGTTTGTGTGTAGCTGTGTGCTTCTATGATAGAGAGGGAACAGCAATTCAGAAGAGGTGTGTGTGTGTGTGTGTGTGTGTGGCACCTAACCCCTCACTGCTCCCCGAGCGCCGCTGTTGTTGCAGGCAGCTCACTGCGCCGGGATTAGTATGTGCTTCACCTCACTGTGTCTACACTGTGTGCTGAGTATGTTTCACTAATTCATGGATTGGGATAAATGCATTACTCACTATACTTACTATACTTAAAACAGTAACATACTTAAAACAGTAACAGACAAGAAACAATACATTCAAGATGTCAGGGGGTTATTGCAGATAGGGAAGAAGTGGTAGAAGTGGTATACTCTACAGGGGAACAGTGGTATACTCAATAAAAAGTGCCTAAACGGTGGCATTTAGGTACCGGACGGCTTGGGGAAAGAAACTCTTCCTGAGTCTCTCAGTCCTTGCCGCCAGTGTACAGTATCTGCTTCCTGAGCAAAGCAGAGAGAACAGACCATAGTCTGGGTGGCTGGGGTCTTTCAGTATTTTGGTGGTCTTGTCCTTGCACCGCTTGGTATAGATGTCCCCTAGGTTAGGGAGTTGCCCCACTATGGTACATTCTGCTGAACGCACCACTCTCTACAGAGCCTTGCGGTCCTGCATGGTGGTGTTTCCATACCAAGTGGTGATGCACCCAGTCAGGAAGCTCTCAGTGGTGCTGGAGTAGAAGCTCTGCAGGACTGTTTTGGATGCTTTGAATTTCCTCAGCCTCCTTAGATGGTACAGTCTCTGCCTGGTTTTCCTTACCACGGCGTCCAGATGGGTAGACCATGTCAGATCTTCGACGATCTGGACACCGAGGTATTTGAACGTATCCACCCTCTCCACAGGGGTCCCGTTGATGGATAAGGGAGTGTAGTCCTGCGTCTGCTTCCTCCCAAAGTCCACCAGCATCTCTTTAGTCTTGCTGATGTTGAGGTGGAGATTGTTCCTCTGACACCACTGGGTCAGGCACCTCACTTCTTCCAGGTAGGCTGTCTCATCGTTGTTGTGGATTAGGCCTACCACTACGGTGTTGTCAGTAAACCTAATGATGGTATTGGAGTCTGCGGTCACTGCACAATCGTGTGTGTACAGGGAGTACAGCAGAGGGGACAGAACACAACCCTGGGGGGCCCCTGTGCTGAGGGTGAGGGAGGGTGAGATGTGCTTGGCCGCTTTCACCACCTGAGGTCTCTGTTAAAAATGTGCAGGATCCACCTGCAAAGGGTGCCATTCAGCGCCAGGCTCCTGAGCTTTGAGATGAGGGTGGAGGGAAGGATAGTATTGAATGCTGAACTATAGTCAACAAATAATAGTCTCACATAGTTCAACACTTTCGCCTTGCTCTTGTCCAGGTGTGATAGGACAATGTGTAGTATGTGAGCAATGGCATCCTCAGTGGATCTATTGGGCCGGTATGCAAATTGTAGAGGGTCCAGGGTGTTGGGCAGTGAAGAGCAGATGTGGGCCTTGACCAGCTTCTCAAAACACTTCATCACCACAGAGGTGAGTGCAACTGGGCGATAGCCATTATGACAGGCTGGTCTAGGCTTCTTGGGTATGGGGATGATGGTAGACCTTTTAAAGCATGTGGGGATGATGGACTGTGCCAGGGACAGGTTGAATATAGCCGTGAACACTGGTGCCAATTGGTTGGCACAGACCTTGAGAACCCGCCCTGCTATCTCGTCTGGTCCTGCAGCCTGCCTGGTGTTCACTTGCTTTAAAGTCCATCCTCTGATGCCCCCTACCCTCATCTCTCTCTTCCACTCAGGAACCTAAATGATCCGCTCTCTATTGTCCTGTAAATTATGGACAAAAAAAATCCCTGTATAGATCTATTATTTAATTAAATTCCATTAGTTCAATTAAATTTGATTTGTGTAGCCCTGTAACATATGAATATTTCTCAAGGCATTCTACAGAGCCCAGCTTGAACTGGATCCCCCAGAGCAGGTACTGAGGCTGAACCCTCCAGGAAAAGCCTCTAAGCTGGGTGTCAGCTCATAAGATGGCAGCCTATCAGCACGGGGCCAGCCGGGGAGAGAGAGAGGAGGTCGTCCAACCGTCAGGATAAGTATATTAGCATGTTCAATGTCATCCGAGGAAGGGCCTTCAGGAGTGGGCAGGATATTGGCATGCTGAGCCATGGTTTGTGTATGAGAGGGTATGTGGGGTAGGCATAGAATGTTCTCAGCCTGCATGGCAAGTTTCCAAAACCTGAGAAATACAGTACCTCGCGCTGTGAGAATACTAAAGTACGTCTGTGTGTGTATGAGGGTCTGTGTGCATGAGGGTAAGAGAATGTTAAAGTATGTCTGTGTGTATGAGGGTGAGAGAATGTTAAAGTACGTCTGTGTGTATGAGGGTGAGAGAATGTTAAAGTACGTCTGTACTGTATTGTAACGATTTGATAGCGACACACACAGTCCAATCAAAAGGTTTATTAGCTGAGAACGAGAGCAGGGACACAGACACAGACACAGAACACAATACACACGGAGCAGGTCAAGTACACACACACACACTACACATACAGGGGAGGACGCAGCCCCCCACACAAACAGGACCACACACGAGGGAGAACCAAAAGGGAAACATGTCACAATAAAGACGCTAACTTTAGACTTATAACTTAGGAGAAATACAGACATAAACCCCCAAATGTTGGCCCCCGTATCCCAGCATGCCCTGCGTGGGAGAACGCTACGCAATGTCTTGTGCGCCGACTTTACAGTATGTATGTAGGGGTGAAATGAAAAGGGAAAACTGTGAAAAATATGTCTGTTATTGATTTATTAAAAAAGAACTTTAACAGACAATGCACTGAGGGGCTTCCAATACTGTACAGAGACAGTTCCGTACTGTATTTTGTTTTGAGTTGAAAAATGAAAAATGAATGAAATGAAAATGAAATGAAAAAAGTGTGTGTGTGTGTGTGGAGGGACAAAAAACAAAAACATGATTCAACCAATACGAAATTGTTTATGTTATTGTTGGGGGAAACATGTTTTTGTGTTTGCATGAGTGTGTGTTCATTTCCCAGTGTGGAGAACCTGGAGCTTTACTTGTCACAACAATACCACAGAGAGATCAATTATGGAAACAAGGCTCTTGGAACAAAACTTCTCTCTCTCTCTCTCTCTTTCTCTCTCTCTACAGTACCTTTATCTCAGTCCATCCTG
The DNA here is from genome assembly GCF_018492685.1 of Alosa sapidissima. Taxonomy (NCBI): domain Eukaryota; kingdom Metazoa; phylum Chordata; class Actinopteri; order Clupeiformes; family Clupeidae; genus Alosa; species Alosa sapidissima. Next base: position 13,941,001 of record NC_055962.1, read on the forward strand.
GGACTTTCTAAATAGAGCTTATTGCCTTCATTGTCATTTACTTTTTGACTTCCCTTTCTCTTTATCTTTTATTTAATGGCTTTTTGTCTTTATGTTTGGAAGAGGCATGTTTATTTCTCTTTTGTATTAAATCTGTGCGAGTCTGTGTTTGAGTGTGTGTGTGTGTGTGTGTGTGTGTGTGTGTGTGTGTGTGTGTGTGTGTGTGTGTGTGTGTGTGTGTGTGTGTGTGTGTGTGCCCCTCATCGTTAAACATTCCAAGTGGAGCTCTGATGTCACGCTGGAGCCAAGAGGGCCTGTTGCTGGCTGCTGGGGATAGAGGGTAATGGTTGCCCCTGGCGATGATTGCTGCGGAGACCAGAGACCTCCTGACCGCTGAAGGCCTCGGGCCTGTGATTTCAGGGAAGCGCCGTCATAATCACTCGCCTAATTGCCACTCTCTCTCAATCTAACTTTCTCTCTCTCTAACTCTCTCTCTATCTATCTCTCACTTGACTGTCTTTTCTGGCTCTCTCTGGCTCTCTCTTGCTCTCTCATTCAATCTCTCTTTTCTTCACACATTTTTTCTTTCACTCTATCATTTTCTCTCTCACACATACGCACACACTCTCCCTCTTTTTCTTACTAATTTTTACTTTCTTTCTCTCTCTCTCTCTCACACTCACACACACACACACACACACATACACACACACACAGCCTGTTATCTCCACCTGAGGCCTGTAATCAGTATTCTTCTGCTCCGTTGATAAATAGCATCATTATCTGTCGCTGACCGAGCAACAGTGTTTTGTTGAGTAAAGCGCTTCACTGTTTATTTTAATGCCAGCAATTATCTCTCATCAGGTCTGTGTGTTTGTGTGTAAATACGCCAGTCGAGAGAACACCTGCGTTTCAGCAGGGGACACTAACACTAATAACACACTCTGTGTGTTATCCACCTATGGTGGTATTATCTACACTACTACCAACATCATCATCATCATCACCTTCATCACCATCAATATCCATCGTCATCATCATCACCACTACCGTCATCATTATCATCATCATTACACCCTGATCTTAATCATCATCCTCATCTTCATCATCATCATCATCATCATCATCAACAGCAGTATTATTGTCATTGTCATCTTCATCACCACTACCATCATCACCATCACCATCATAATGACCCTCATCATCTGCCAGCAGCTCAGTCACCATTAAATCCTCAAAGTCAAAGCAAACTGAATAATCAAATTTGTTTTCATCACTGATGCTACCATCACTGCTTGAAACTGACAGCACTACTGACATTTCCATAATCATCATCAACAACAACAACAAAAAACACATTAACATGCTCAGCATCGCATACATGGGCAGAATAATTGACTTCATCGCTGTCACATCATCATCCTCACTTCCCGCCTAACACAGTCTTCATCACTAACACACCAGGCTCAACTGAATCAGACTGACATGTTAGAGTTTGTCATAAAGTTGGCTCCAAATGTTGTCGTCTATTACCCTATACACAACAGAGGCTAGATGACCTCAGTAACCCCTCTCAGGGCCAGATGTACTAACGCTTTTGCGCCCACTTCAGGCGTATTTGTTTCGCAATGTGCGTGTAAAATCATTGTGAGGTATGTACAAACAGGACGCAATGATGTAAAAGCGCAAACTGCCTGTCGCGGGAGCTGAAAGTGGCAGATTGCGTTTGTCATGTCATGCATATGCATTCATGGGAGGATCCAGGGGAAAGTGGGAGTTTAGCGTAAAAAGATGGGAGGGTAAGAGTAAAGAGCGCCTAATTATGTATTCTGCGGTATGTACTAAAGCCACATTAACACATAGCCAGGTATTTAGAGAAACAAATATTTTCCCCCCTCCGTTTTCAATAATAACATCGTGCACACAACATTGTTTTCAAAAAACTTGTCATTTACATCAACCCGCATAAATACGCTGTTGAGCGGCATAATAACTATGCCAAACCTATGGGTGGCAGTGTAGGGAAAGGAATAAAGCCATGCTGGCCAATCAAAATCCCAGTAAAAATCCTCAGAATCGACACCAACGACTAACACGAGCGACTTCCGGTTCCTTTCAAAACAGCAAACATGGCGCGAGGTTCGTTTGTATGGACAGATAGCGAAGTAGAGTTACTCCTTCGTGTAGTGTTAATTTTGCACAAAAGTAAAAATTAGTAGCACCTTAACAGCATCCATGATAATCCTGATCAGTAGCCAAAGAAACTGTAAACATGACGTTAAGGATTTTCTGGTGCATAATGTGACGTTTAAGAAGCTAAAACGCTGTTTATCCCTGTTGACACGGCAGCACATAACCGGCGTTATCAGAAATCTCCACTTTGGCTGGAGGTTTTAGAATTAATCGTTTTCTGTGATAAAAACAGTGTTTTGGTGTAAACGAGAGGCCAAACCGCAGGGAAATATCTGCGTTTTCCCTTCGTGTAAACGGGGTCTAAGACTGCTCCTGAAAGCGCACGTCTATTCTGCGCCTAAATACGTCCGCCTTGTAAAAGCAGGTGTTAATCCAAATTGCAGTTCAATGCGTCAATAAGAGAACCTTTCAAAGACAACAGAATCGCTATTTAGAGCACCAGTTTTTGTGGTGAAAGTATTTGTACTACCAAAAGCAACCTTAACTTTCGCTGGCCTTTTGAATGTCTTACTTTCACTTTCACGTCATTCACTTAAACCTTCCTACTTGCTAGATTTGACCAATCTTCCATAGCCTACGTGCACAAGTAGTTTGAGTAAAACTACTGATCTTCATTATCTCCCTGCTTGTTTACATCTTATCATGTATGGTATTATTTCATGATCCTAAACGTTTGATTCTTTTTAATGTTGTCATCAGTTAACTTCATTCAACTGCGCTTGTATGTCGGCGCTGCCATTCAGTTGTGGACGTTCGTAAATTGCGTTTATGGGCGGAGAAAGGCGCAGTTTACACTAAGGATTGAACGATTGATAAAAACGACGGAAACTTGGGTCTGACAGCGTTCGCAATCTGCGGTGTGTCCATGACGCTGATAACACTACGTTCGCAAATGTACGTACATCTGGCCTGTGACCTCTTATTTGGCAACTGCTGTGGATGAAACAGAGGAATGGTAGTGAGACTGAGTTAATATCAGAGATTCACACACACACAGACACACACCCACACAAAATCACACCCACACACATGTTGAAAAAATTGTTCACTTTTTCTCTCTCTGTTCAAATACCAATGTATGTGCGCGCACGCACGCACACACACACACACACACACACACAGAGAGAGAGAGAGAGAGAGAGAGAGAGATACTTGCAGTGTAGTGTAGCCTCTAGGCCAATCCTGCACACCACTGCTATCTTGTATCTGCAATAAAATCATATTAGAGTTTGTAAAAAATTAGTCCCATACTGTACACACACATACTGTACAGTCCAAAACCACACATCCTCTCCTGATAGTCATACACTGTCTCACTCTATGTTCAAATTCAGTTACACACACACACACACACACATATATATTTGCACAGTAGAGAGTGTGTATAGACCATTCCCCCCACTGTACTATCTGTATAGCTAAAAACGCTATTAGAGTTCCTAATCGTTTGTCCACAGGGTGAAGAGAGACACACTCATTACCCATGTAGGAATGAAAATGAAGCTCTTGAGTAAAATCTCACATTCTGTAGCTGACGGCAAGAGAGACCTCACACACACACACACACACACACACACACACGCACACACACACACACACACACACACAGCTCCCATCATATCTCTCTATTATACACTTTTAATGAAAGTGAACCACAGCACTGTGTGTTTAAGACTGCTGTAGGATTTCACACACACACACACACACACACACACACACACATAATATCAGCTCTGCACAGGAGAGAGAGTGGGAGTAAATCATCTCTCTTCCCCTTTTTTCTTTTATTAAAAACCAGTTTAATTTTCATGTTTTATTCTTTCTTTGGAGGGGGATTGTAAAATATTGATGAATATGATAGTTTTGCCTTTTGTATTGTTTTCTTTTTGAAATATTAAAATACTTGCTTAGATTCCATTATGAATGAATATTTTTCTGAAGTTTCTGAGTTCATGCGCTGCAGCTGAAGGAATACTTTTACCCCTCCTTGGTACTAGGGCTGCCAACTTTTGTTTTCAGCTTGGAGTGAGATTTGTGACTGGGGAATGTGCAAAACACACTTAGTTATATCATTGCTTAGTTGAATTTTTCTATTGTGATGTGTTCTTTAGAACGTCAATTATTTTTCAGATAATTGCACACCTACGAAGTAGTTCCAGTTTTTTGGCTGCATTAGGCTTGTATATCAATTTGCCAAACTCCTTGCGAAGCTTAAATGAACTGTCACATTGCAACAGGGCTACAAATTAGTTATCTGACAGATGTTCAGAGCATAGCAACTTTGTTAACATCTGACTGAGATGGCATTTAGCTCAACTGCACTACAGCAGGCAAAGTAAAACAGTGAAAGCTAAGGTTCAACAGAATCCTGGGATATGCCCACTTGACTAGCCTAGAAATCTAGATGTGCCCCTAGCAGCATTTGCTACCAGGGCTAGTCTAGCAACTCTCCGTTGGCTTGTGAGCTACAGAAATCGAAACTCAATCAGGCCATTGAAATCGTGTATAGAGTCGTTAGGTGGGCTTAACATAATGATTGATGGCAGAGTTGCAACGGTTTGGCTTGAATTCCCTGCTACTTGAAAACAAATAAGATGGATGTTGCTGTTGGCGAACAGTGTGACACGAGTTAAGCTTTTATTAAGTTGGCAAACGTTTGAACTAGCCAACTAGCTTCCCATGGTGGCGCTGCCGCTGTCCTATTGCGTGCAGAGGGAATTTGAAAGACAACTGATTATCCCGCCCCTCGGACTGAGCACTGCGAACGGTGAGTGCCCAGACCCTACATTTTAATGTGGGTCTGGCTCGTCAGGCTACCACTTGACAATGAGAGAGATTAAGAGGCCGTTTACACAACACCGCCGGGTGGATTTTCTCTTACCGCTTTCACACCTTTAACGACTCCGGCAAGAAAAAACCTTGCGTGTACACACAGAGGTGTAACCGGCTAAATGTGCTATAGTGATTATGCCAGACCAGTCGATGGCGCCGCTGTGCAGAAGCTTCACAATAATTTCGCGTGAATCGCGTAGAAGAAAACATTGTTGAAACAGTTTGTTAAGCCAGAGAATGTCCAATAAGTGCTCTGGTTAAGCAGTCGCATGAAATAAGGAGACTACAGACAATTCGGTTTTCAATTCAATTGTTAAACTAATAAAGTTCATTTTCAAGGTATGTGACTGCTATGTGAAATTTCAAATGCTTAGCCTACTCATTGCATTAGGTCTGAGCACCACTGGAGAAAACACTAACATGCAGTAAGCTAATGTTTAACTAACTTAGCCACTAAAGGCTGATAGGCTACATTGTGCACATAAATCATGACAGGGGAAAGAAAAACATTTTAATATGATAAATAAATGGTTTGGTTTGTTTTGACAAGCAGCATGTCAGGTCGAGTGCCGTGGCTGAGTTGAGAGGTGGGGCTATGTCGTCATAAAGTTGCCGGCTTCGCACCTACAGGCGTCTACACGGCGAAAGTTAGCCGGCGGTTTCAAAAGTTCCCACTTCGGAAGCCGGTTTCAAAAGCTGTCGGTTTCAGTCTCCTAAACTGCCGGCGTCGTGTACATGCAAGGCGTAACCGTTAACAAAACCTCACCGGTTTCACAAAAACCGGCGTCGTGTGCACGGCCCCTAAATTAACGACTTGCCTTTGGCCATGCCAACCATCCATTTAGAACTAGTAGCAACAGTTTGTCCTGCATGTTGAGAAATGTGTTGATATGTGGCTGAAAGAAGTAGTTCTGATGAAGTAGATTCTGATGAACCGCTTTGAAACATCACTATTTTACTCACTATTTTACGTACTTAATGGTTATTACACATTCTAAAGAATGCATGACAATGCCAAGCAGTGGAATAAAAGCGGGATAATGGACTCCACAGTGTTCTGTTATCAGAAAAATAAAGCACTACACATTACCACCTCGAATGTGCATTATTTTTCTGAAAACCGAAAGCCGTGTTGTCCATTATTCCTTACTTAGTGTGTAAAGTCACTAATGGTAGAGACTGTTTTTGGAAATTTCGGCAGTTGCACATTTCATACGACAATAAATCATTTCACAAAATGGTGTTCATCCTCTTCTCTGTCATCAAACTCTTTATTTTAAACATAGTCTAAACCTGCTGTCAAAACAGCTGTTAGTGTTGTCCTTTGATCTGTAAAAACATGTTATTAAATTATGTTTACTGAATTATTGAATGCTTAGTTGGACTCCTGTTTATTCCAACTATCCCATTTTTAAAAGACCTACATGTGGGCATGTAATTGCGCTACAGGTTATATTATTTTTTGGATGAGATAGATAGGTCTCTAAGCAATAAGGACAGTAGAAGATAAAGAATATACTAAAATACAAATTATACTAACACTTAATCTAAATCAATTCTAAAAACAGTATCTACATAGTGGGTGATTAATCAATCAAGAGGCGCTTGCAATGACTGAGGCAGGGACTGAGCCTGTGATTCTCTGGGCATAGTAAGGTAAGGTAAGGTGCTCTGTGTGAATGAGTGTCATGGTGATAGTGCAAATGAGTAAGTCCAACAGTGCAACAGTGCAAGAATAAAGTCTATATATCTATATATATAAAAAAGGTATAAGTGTGGCCACAGTTCGGCTGTGGCATGGAGGGAGGGGTTATGCATATGTGCTAATATAGCACGCAAACAGTGAGGCAGAAAGACAGTGGTAAAAAGTGGCTAGTGGACAGACAGTATCCAAACATGGAGGGGGTGAAGAGGCAGGCAGACTATGCAGAGAAGTCTATCTCTCCTCTTCCCTTAAGTGAGGCATTGAACAGTTCAATGGCCCTGGGGACAAATGACTTCCTCAGTCTGTCTGTTGTGCAAGGCAGTGAGCGAAGTCTCCAGCTGATCAGGCTCTTCTGCTTAACAATAGTGCTGTGGAGTGGGTGACACTCATTGTCCAAGATGTTGATCAGTTTGTTCAGGGTCCTTTTGTCAGATATTGAAGTGATGCACTCCAGTTCAGCTCCCACTGCAGAGCCAGCTTTCCTTACCAGCCTGTCAATTCGCCCCGCATCCTTCTTCTTTGTGCTTCCTCCCCAGCATACCACTGCATAGAAGAGGACGCTGGCAACAACAGACTGGTAGAACATCCTGAGGAGCTTGCTGCACACATTGAAGGACCGCAGCCTCCTCAGGAAGTACAGCCTGCTCTGCCCTTTCTTGTAGAGTGCGCCAGTGTTGGCTGACCAGTCCAGTTTATTGTCCAGGTGGAGACTCAGATACTTGTAGGTGCTTACCACCTCCACATTCATACGCGTAGATTACGGGGGGACGGGGGGGATATGTCCCCACCACTATTTATAATTAGAATTTTGTCCCCACCACTTCTAAAAATGTGCAAACCAATTGCGACCGAAAAAATCCCAACATACCGAAATCATCGAGTCTAAACCATGCAATAGGCGCGCACAATGACATCCTCACAGCATGCACACCTGCCTGGATATGTGTGGATCGAGTGGTGCGCGATTAAGGTTTTTTAACATCCGCACCCACCCGACCCTCCAGTCATTTAATGCCAGCTAGAGTTGACTGTAGCTCGGAATGCAATCGGTTGCCATAGTAGGCTATCCTAAAATCCAGCGATAAAACAAAGCATGAACTCATGAGCGTCGGTCTGCCCTATATGTATATCCTCTGATTGTAATGTTTACAGATAGGCTATCTAGGCGATATTTGTAACATTTTGTATTTGGCCTGTTACAAAATAATGTAGGCCTATTGAACAATTTAAACACATTGTGAACCCCAAAGTTGGAGACATGCACATTGCTGCAAATTTAAAACCGGATTACTCTGGAATGGCTAACTGTACAGGGGAGTGCTTTAAACTTTAATTAAAACTTTAAACTTTAATTACACCTTTGTGTTCGGTAAGGTCTACTGTTTATTCTGATATATGGTTTGTCATGTGTTGAGGGAAAGTTTGCTAAGGCAAGATGAAGATAGGGAGACGGGCGCAGAAAATATGATTAAATTAAAGTTAGGCTACTTTTCTCGCGAACCGTTTACCACAACAACTAACCACCAACATTGTTTAAAAGCTGAGAAAAAGCTAGTTTGTGTGATACATGTGATGTCTGTGATGAATAGGCTACTTAGCAAGTAGTTCAGTAAATTTGGGTGGGACAGAAATACCTTTACAGAGCAGCAGATCTGGCCATATCGGCTCTGATGTACATTGATTTAAATGCATTATCGCTTCACTATCCCAACACGCGACAAGAAAGAAAAGAAAAAAGAAACAAATGAGCTTATGTCGCGATTTCCAATAGGCCTAGGCCTAGAGAAAAGACAGCTATTGGTAACCTAACAAGTAGGATTTGCTTTGCCTACTCTGCTGTTTGGTTGTCCCAAACTTTGAGACGACCCATACTCACATTAAAGGGACACCAGGCAACGTTTTCGTATATGGTTAAATGACTCATTATGGGGCGAATGAAGGCTCTCTCGCCCGCCCCTACTGCCTGTAGGAAGAATATCCCACTTGCAAGTTCGGTGTATCCTACCCGCCGACCGAAGCAGGATCAGTTTACAGCACAGAGGCAGGCTAACGAAACGCTAGAGATTGTTGCAAATGTGTGTATAATGGCAGAGCCGGCGAAGAAGCAGCGAAAACCCTTGACAGAAGACGCAAAGAAAAGGAAAAGAGCTTCAGACCAAGCGAGGGGGAGTTTCGTAGAGAAAAAGCATCAGGCTTGCCTGGTGTCCCTTTAACTGAATCTTATCAACCCGAACTGCGATGTTCCAAACAGAGTGACAGGATGCAATGCCTAATAATCTCACTGCCTACGGCATAACTGCTAACAGTGCGCCTAGGCCTACTGTTAAACACCTGAAAAATATTAAGCTGCTGTTTCCTTTTCATGACGAGCACTAGGCCTACGTTTGAATGATTTATGACTGAATGGAAGGTTGCGTTTTTAAGCGCCAGAACTGCTTATCACGTCGTGTGACAAATTTTACATCAATCATCATCTTCTAATGTATCCTTATGTTGAGATGTCCATTCTCTTTGCCCTAGGCTATCATTTGTGCGTGAAGCATGTTTCAATTAAGAGAGTACACAAGCTATTTTTATTGTTGTAATATTGAATGATTTCATGAATAAATTGTACGCACAGTGCGTAGGCTACAGGATTACGGCTGGCGGCACCACTGACCAAGGCCACAGCCTGTGAACCTCTGTTTTTCAAAGGGGAATCACGGCCAATGCAGGGGGCAACTCTTCTCTTCACACAAATTGTGTGAAGACATCTATCGCAAGAATGCTTAAGCAACAGCAAAGCCTGCCCACTTCTTTTAATGCTACACTCTAGATAGACCCCTCAACCTAGCCATTCACATACTGTACATATTTAGGTCAAGAGTGGCGTGTTGGGTGAAGGTCTGGGGGCGAGGTGTGGTTGGTCGTGGTAGTGGGGGATGTGTGCATATGCTGGGGGCCTGGGGCGATGGGTGGCACGCAGGTCAACGCAGGTCCAGCTTCTCTCCTCCTGGCCCAACAGCAAACCAGCCTTATACATATGAGCACACACACACACACACACATACATCCTCACATACTCACTACCCCTCACCCCCCATCCCCACCCCCATCCCAACACCACCTCATTCACACTCTTAGAGCTACCATCCACACCCCCCCCATCCCCCCTTCTTTTCATTCCGGTCATCAATTTCATCCCTGATAATATCTGTAATCATCCTGGACGCAAATCATCCTTAGCCTTTCTGTTATTAATGTTATGTTGTGTTATGTTTGTGGAAGCCAAGTCAACGTGATGTCTTGTTAAGTTACAGTATGTGTTTATGTAATGTACGTCTGTTTGTCGTATGTAGTATTCATGTGCATGTCGTAGTGTTGCATTTTCTGTAATGTCAATGATGTTTGCAAAAAAAAATAAATAAATAAATAAATAAAAAAAGCAACAGCAAAGCAAATGCAAGCTAACCAAAGTGCAGTCGGTTCTCCCGCCATGGTTTTGGAAATCACACATTTGCTGCATCTGAAGGCCCACGCATAATAAGGCCTAGGCCTATCACTCTACACGCCCCTGTTGCACGTCACATTAATAGCTGATCCTGCCTCATGGCTCCCCAAAATGCCGCATCATGTGAACAGATCAGCAGGCCTGCAAATTTTCACCTCGTTTTCAGATACACGTTGCGGCAAAAAGACGTCATCTCTTCCCGCAAATTTAGCGTGATCTTGTGTGAAAAGGCCTTTTGTTGAAGCATATCCTACAGTGGAAATTCTTCTTGTTTTAGTGTTTAGTTAATAAGAAAGCATTGTCTCTACCTCAATATGAACTGCAAAGGATAGCCTAGACTATAGGCATATTGTTTGTTTTTTTTGTCAGGTCGGGTCAGGTTTGGGTAGTTGATCAGTGAATATTTTTGAGGGTCGAGTGGGTGCAGATTGACTCTCCTGACGGGTCGGGTGGGTGCGGATGTTAAAAAACCTTAACCGGCGCAACACTACTGTTGAGCATATTGTAGGCTAATGTAGCGTTGAATGGATGAATAGCTTACATAAGGGTAGCCTACCCCGCACTTTTCCAACCACACTCAAGCTTATGGTTATTGTCCCCACCACTTCTAAAAACAAACTGATGCCCTTGTCCACATTGACCCCATCAATGGGGACTGGTAGCAGAGTGGGCTTAGACCTGCGGAAATCCACCACCATCTCCTTGGTCTTTGAAGTGTTGAGTTGAAGATGATTGAGTTTGCACCATTGCACAAAGTCCTCCACCAGGCTCCTGTACTCCTCCTCCTGCCCGTTCCTGATACACCCCACAATTGCAGTATCGTCAGAAAACTTCTGCATGTGACATGACTCGGTGTTGTAGCAGAAATCAGATGTGTACAGGGTGAACAGGACTGGAGAGAGCATAGTTCCCTGTGCTGCTGATCACAGTGTCAGAGAGACAGTTCTTCAGTCTGACAAACTGTGGTCGCTCGGTCAGGTAATCTGTAATCCAGGTTACCAGGTGAGCATCCACACCTATCTGCAAGTGCTTGTCTCCCAGTCTGAGGGGTTGGATGGTGTTAAAAGCACTTGAGAAATCAAAGAACATGATTCTCACAGCACTTTTCCCCTTGTCTAGGTGAGAATGTGTCCTGTGTAGAAGATAAGTGAAGGCATCGTTCACATCCACTTTCTCCTGGTATGCAAACTGTAACGGGTCTAGTGCATGGCGTACCTGGGGTCTTAGCATACCTAAGACCAGCCGCTCCATTGTCTTCATCACATGTGATGTAAGAGCGACAGGTCTGTAGTCATTAAGCTCACTAGGGTGTGGCTTCTTAGGGACAGGGGTGAGACATGATGTCTTCATAGTTTTGGAACTTGGTCCAAGGCGTAGACTCAAATTGAAGATGTACTTCAATGGCTCCCCCAGTTCAGCAGCACAGGTCTTGAGTAGCCTTGGACACAGTCTGTCAGGCCCCGCTGCCTTATTGGTGTGCAGTTTCTTTAGTGAGGATGACATGGGGGGCCAGCCTCACAGTGGTGGCTAATAGCACAATAAATCCAAATTGAACTGTGCTTTAGTCCAAAATAAAAATAAAAAATAGATATGCCACCCCTGAGAATTAACTTCAGGACTGTAGAAATTTTGCAAAACTTATGTGTACAAACTGCAATTTGTATTTGAGAAATAATGGTATGTTTTCTAACCAACACTTGGGAGGAACCCATATGTACAGTATGATTGACAGCCATCACTCACCCCTCTTCTGCCATCTTCCAGGAGATTGAAACCCTCCTCACCTGTCCATCACATCATGCGCTGCGATGTAGCAGAGCATCTCACCTTCAACCCCTTCTCCTCCGTTTCATTATTCACTACGAGTTCACATGACCTGGAGGCAGCAGACATCGCTCACCCACCTATTCATCTCCACTGTAGGGATCCGAGGTCCATGGCCATGCGGCTATGAAGCCCAAAATGCTTTTTTGTATCAGTTCTCCAAATCAAGCATCCTGAAAGGAGAACTAGTGCATCTGCTATTAGACCTGGACCAGGAGGAGGGGGTTTGGGCAGCTGGGAGCCAATGGCTTAGACAGGAGACTACAGAGCAAGAGAGCACATTTCAGAGATGCTTGGTCACAAAGGACATGGAGCTTTGGGACTGAAAGAGCACAATGACACTAGGAACTAAGGACTTACATCTATGACAAGGGGGATAGAACCAGGAAGTAGCTGCTAGAGGCTGATGGGTAGTGCATTACATTTAATTTAACCTGAGGGGTGTAAATTAGGCAGGGGAAATGCAGACTGGTGGATTCTGGGAGTAAATGAGTTCCTCTTCTCTCTCCTGATGTTCCCACTGTGTCCACATGTGCTGCTCATACATTTCCATAAATCACGGCCGAGAGCCCGCCTACATTTCCCATAAATCACGGCGCAGG